>NC_092690.1:27081489-27246877 GCF_964275005.1 Diadema setosum
TAAATTACGATATTACCTTCGTGGGAAAAGTCTTTTCATAATGTATTATTCACTCATCTTACCATATATAGCTTATTGCAACATTGTCTGGGCACCTGTATGTAGTAGTATAAATTCAATATTTTTGTTGCAACAGAAAGCTATGCGTATTTGTGCTGGAACTGATTAAAGAGCTCATACACGCCCATTTTTTTCCCAAAAACACAAGATTTTAAAATCAACAACAATGATTTGTTACAGACTACTACACTCATGTGTACACTTTTTCTAAAGCTTTCGATACTAGAAATCACGACATTCTGTTATACAAACTTGCGCACTTTGGTACATGTATTAGAAGTAAGGCCCTGGAATGGCTCGAAAGTTATCTTTCTGGAAGAAAGCAATTTGTTACCATTGATGGATATAATTCGTCTACGGTTCCAATCACATGTGGAGTTCCCTAAGGAAGCCTTCTTGGTCCACTGTTATTCTCTATTTATGTCATTGTATGTAAATGACATGTAAACTTGTATGTTCCCTCGCCATGTCTTTTGTTAATCACATTAATATGACAGAAACATGCAAGTTATGCTGAGTCCAGAGGAAGGTGCATTCCAATGTCTTTTGTTAAACATTTCAGTACTCTAGCAATGATTGACAGATGAGGTCATCTCAAGAATATTAATATTGATTGGTTTGGAAGGATTTTTTATGGGCGTTCACAAGTCAATCTGAAGAAAAATAGAAGAAAAAATCTTTAAAAATATATGAAATGTTTCTATAAGATATTCGTTTCACCTCAAAAGTGATGTTGAGGGTATCATAAATCAACACATGCATTTGGATTTCAGGGCCCCTTTAAAAAGGCACCTAGTACCACACGCCTGCATGCTGGGAATACACACTCGCATCAGTCCCTACCGCATTCAACTTACCCTCTACACAACTCCTAAACAATTTGTTGTTATCATAGCAATGGAAATGATAGATTAACGGGCCAGCTGGCGTGTCTTTCGGGATGTTCACAATAATACGCTTATTCATGACGCCTTCTTCAGGCTTTCGTCTCTTAAGCTATTTGCTTATTCAACAACAGACTATTGCATTCCAATCAGACATTGCATTCTATCATAATTCAGTCAGATCACCGTTTATTCCTTAATCGTGATTGACCCTCGATCAATATGTCCTTACATCAGTTCATTCTATTACCGGTCTAATGTACACGTAAATTCTTGTTCTGTTGGAATATACCGATAGTACGTCGTATTGTTTTCGAGGGGAAAAAAAAGTTCGTGATACGTTCAATGCAGAAAACTCTGAATAGAGATTTGAATTTGAATTTGAATTTAAAGAATGGTGTAGTTTGTTTAATCTACAAGAACATTTACAACAAACCAAGGCGGTTCGTCGGTTCTAATAAAGCCCCTACAGGCCACACAATAATTATTAAGGTGTCTAACGTCACTCTGTGTAGTAAAGTCTGTGGCTATAGGGATGTTGTAGTTTTGGTTGAGATAGGGCATTCAGATTTTATTATTATTATTATTTTTTTTTTTTTGGCGAGATACTTAGAAACCACTAAATAGTAAAGAGCATACAGTTCGAAGAGGATTTTTTTTTTTAATGAAAATTGATTTAAGAATGGCCGAGATAACCCAAAACAATGTAAAAGGAAGTACGTGGTCCTAATATAAAAAGGTTGGTCCCACCTTTTATTAGGACCTCTTTGTTTTTGGGATATCTCAGACAATTCAAAACCAAAAATTTTTATCAAATGAACTTTAAATTCCTCTTGAAATTGTGTGCTCTTTCATATTTTATAAGAGGTTTCTCATTTAATATCTCACCAAAAAATGGAAACTTGAAGCCCCATCTCAACCAAAACTATACCAATCCATTTAAAATTGAGACAGACACCTTCACGGACCATATCGACCGCTGTAAAGTTAGTGTGTTCATCCACCTTTTCTCATAGTGTTCCAATCCAGGCAATTGGCCAAACAAAATTAGGCTTAAAAGAGTTTTAGTGTAAGCCTATTGATATTGAATTTTAAAATCTCGGGTCATGGGGCATTGATGGACCTGTACAGATAATTTGAGAAGGGTATTATGATAGTGCCTTATTATGTTTTAATGCCGTTATAATAGATTGGTAGAATATTGTGTACAAGACGGGGACAGTGTCCGTTCTTAAATGCACTACTTACATTTGCAGATGGAAGCAAAAACCTAGCATTAGTGCTTCAAAATGGTTTTAAAATGTGAGTTAGGGATAGAAACAACCAATGTAAAAATTGTAATCCGTATAATCAATGTTAAGTGTTGTTGAATATGAATGTAAGCAATGATTTTATCAAAACTGTTTGTAGAATAAACCGTCTGTATTCACGGATTGAGAAAAAAATAGTAATGATAGTGATATCTTATCATATTATATGCTTTATTGCGAAGTGTTTATATGTAGGATGTTTTGTGATTACTGACCTACACATTATGCATCAAATGTGATAACTCGAACATGTTTTAAAATCACTGTTCCCAGTGGTAAACAGCGGCTTTACCCATTTGCCGATTAAGAACGTCTTATATCGACGTTTTGCTTTTGACATGTAATTTGATGTTATTTCATGGTTGTTACTTTAATGTGCGTATATTAAAGCTAAACAGAAATGCACCTGAACGGTACGTTTACAATAACTGGTCGTTTTCTTCATGTTACCATCTACACCAGCGTCATGTAAGACATTTTCCTCAAAGATCTTTGGATCATCATGCAACCCCATACGAAACTTGAACGAAATACTCGTATACGTCATTTAGAATGCCTGAATTTTGCGACGAAATAGAGAACGCACTATAATTGGAATTCTGTCAGTGATAAAGAAGTGCAAGATGAAGATACATGTATATGGTCCCGCCCACAGGCCCTATACGGTGCGTAATATGCAGTGAACAATTGTGAATAGATCTGGGCCCCGTTTTATTAAAGATGTTAGGATGGCAACTCTTGCTGGAATGGCAACTTCCCATAGCAACAGCCAATCAGGAACCTGGATTTTCTTCGTAAATGACAATTGCTATTTCAGCAAGAGTTGCTATCATATCAGCATTTTATAAAATGGGGCCCGGATTTCCTCCCCTCGTCATTCACCTATAGTGTCATTTACTGTTCAGAAGATCTAGAACATAAAACAGATGTGGGGTGTTGATGGCATGTTGTGCTTTTCGCAGAGCGACGCAACGATCGACGACCCCACACGGAGACCTCGTTTGCAGTGCAGGGCTGGGCCGAGCCCGGGCCGAGGCCGAGCCCGGCCTCAATTGCGGTACTCGGCCCCGCAATTTTGTCCGTTTACAGTGGAGGGCTCGGCCCGGGCTTTTAATTCAAACCTTTCAATATTTTGTCGTAGTGGCGCTCTGCTTGTAAACAAACGACTTTTATTGGGAGCGCGCCGGTCGCAATTTGGTACCGTATTTGGCCCAGTTTGCGTTTACAGTGAGAAAAGGCCGGGTTCGGCCTAGCCCTGCACTGTAAACAGGGTCCTATATTAGAGACTATATGGACGTTGCCTCTTCAAACTCTCTGGAAGCCGACTTGTGAGACCTTAGCAACATGGTATGAAAATGGACGACATTTGCGTTTTAACGTAATGGGAATGTTCTTTGTGCATACTTTGAAAAAATGAGAGGCATGGAACATTTACCTCCTTTATTCTGTAGACAACTCAAACCAATTATCATGATAGACGTTGAATCTTCCACCTGTGTCAAGCCCCTGCTTGAGCACGAGAAATGTTCCACTCCCCTTACACTCCTTACCTTGTACTTTTTTTTATCATAATGACAATTTCAATTACAATCATGGTTGTATATTTCGTTAATGCGTGTAATTTAGAAATCAGACGACAACGGAAGACATTATTCGCATGAACTTCGTTTCTTGTTTATTTTTTTTTTCGTCGGTGTCCGTGGCACGTTTTATCATATCTTGGCTCTATATGAATAGACTGAATTGTTCAGAATTATAGTTGTGCCACAATGATAAAGGAATTAGGTTTAATCTCCATACATGTTCAATAACCAAAAAAAAAAATAATAATAATAAATAAATAAAACATGGGAAACATCTGGCTACACCATTCTGAGCCCATCACAGTATCCCAGAAGTTACCAAAGACCACAAGCTAAAATAATGTAAATAATGTAATAATGATATAATAATAACATGAATGATAAAATTATCACAAGAATGTGAGTTAAGTGCAGAACATAGAACGCCTCTAATACTCGTTTTACGATACATTATCACAATAAACGCAAGTGTACTTTTTAAATGATGTCTTTATTATTGTTTAGTTCCATGCACATCATTCATAATGCTTGCTTCTTTAAAGATCGTTCGTTCGCATAGCGCGTCTTTCAGGAAATTCCTGTATGATAGGGTGGTTTATTAAATTCCAATAGCAACATCATTGTTCCGCCTTAATGTAGTGAAACTTGCACCACCTCCCCTACCCCTACCACACCCCCCCCCCCCCTTCCCGCGACCAGGTGTGCCCACTCAGTTTCATACACAGCACAGGTGACTTTTTGCGCAGGAAAGTATTCCATTTCGAAGAAAAAAAAAACCTGACACAAAAGCAGGATATAGTCTTAGTTTGGTCTGATGATAAATCCCTGAAATTTCTGACGAGTAATGTTCGTATTTCGAAGGTACATTAATCAGAAAATGAAATTCAAGTCATTATTCCGAAACACAGAATTTTCCTTTTCAACGTTCAAGCTATAGACTGCACATAATGATATTTTGTTTAATTTTGCCCTTCTAACTTTCTTTTGTTGTAAATGCTCTAATTTATGTTTTCACATTCCCTTTTATACCCCGTCAAATGAAGAAGGTAGATTCTTATGTAAAAATGTGTCCACAGAAGAAAACTTCTGATAATCAAAACACTATAAACACAAGAAACAATTGTCACAGCCACACATTGTGCACAAAAAACACAAATAATTTAGAGTTCATTAATAAATAGATGTAAATGAGACCTGTACATAAATTTTCACGCTCTTTATTTACAATAAAGGACTCAATATACTTAAACATAAGTATTATAAAGGCTTCTTGTATATACTACAGGTGCGTCCGAGCTGCGCACAACGCGCAAAGGTTCGCCACTGCGCACTTTGGCGTCCTTGGGCGGAATGTAGCTGGGCCACTGAAGTTCTCTATCCTTTATTCTGCCATGTTTGTCTCTTCGCGTATAACTCTCTGCAATTTCTAAGGCGATGCTAGCCACGGACCTGAAACTCGACTGTCTGCTTGCCCGACTAGTCCGGTGACTGCTACACGTGCTCCGTCGCGAAACCTGGTCCCGCGAGAAAATGGGGTTGTCGTACGTAAACGTACTGCTCGCTAGAGAATGAACGTCATCCTCGGTGAATTTGTACGACTTGCTGAGCGACGAAATGAGTTCCTCTTCTGTGCGCGCCATGTCGTAATACAGCGGTCTCTGCCTACACGAGCCCAGATCTTGAGCTATGGCATCCCGCAAGTTCGACGACAAGTGCTGCGCGTGGTGGAGTTCCTTTGCAATGCAGTTCCTGAGTTCCTCGAACTGGGAGTTGGTGCTGGCGCTGCTGCGGAGGCTGCTGGCTCGCGAACGCGGCTTTCGCCTTCGCGTGCTCTGGACATCCAGAGTTTCCCTTCGGCCAAGGTCCGAATGAACGACCGCTGGGGATTGTTTGTTGTGTCCATTGCGCTCCTCCAGGTCAATCACTTTCACCTCCTCGTCCTGTTCCGCCGATAACGTTCTTGTCGAGGTTCCCTTGCTCTTCTTTGGCGAGGGCTTCTTCTTCTTCTTCGGGGAGCTAGAGGGCTTGGGCTCCGCTGTCTCTGCGGGTGCTCTCGACGGAGATGGAGACTGGTTCGCGACAATCTTTTCGCTGCTACTCTGCTCTGTGCCTATCGATGCGGGATCCTCTTGGCTTGTTGCGGATGAGGAACCATCGAAGTCACAGCCACTATCATGGCGGCCATCTGTTTCTACTACCAGCTGACACAATTTCTCCTTGGCTGACCCCACATGACTCTGTAGCATCTTGATCGTCTCGTCTTTCTACATTGACAAACATTAACAGAAAGAGAAAAATAAACGATGTATTCCATATCATCATTTCAGGGGTTTAAATTGGTCTACTTTCACTACAGTCATGTCCCTTACAAGGCGATGTAGGAGACGATTTATAAACAAGTTTTTTTTTTTTTTTTTTTTTTTTTTTTTTTTGCGTAAACACCTTTCCTCTTCTTACATACAAGCCTCAACGATAACATAATAATAATGATGATGATGATGATGATGATAGTGTTAATAATGATAATAGTAATAGTAATAATAATAATAATAATAATATTAATAATGATGATAATATCAAAGGTCTTATTTATCCAGGGTAGCCTCTCCAGTGTTGCCACTGCTCTACCAGAGGGCCCTGCCATTATTATTACCCTAGCGTTGCCAGATACCCATTTATACACCTAGGTGGAGAGGGACATGGTAGGTAAAAACATCTTGTCCAAGGATGTATGCACTTGGCGGGAATCCAAGTCGGGTCCTCTGATTGGGAGTCGGGAGTTGTCCACTGTGCCACAAGCGCCCCCACACCCATGAGATCGATTTCATTTGCACTATACTAGCGATATACGTCTATCCTTTAAATCTCTATCGTTTACCATTTCAAAAGTATAAGAACAGACACAGTCATTTTCTACTGGGATATAAAGGATGATCGATAGCTTCGCAGCATTACGCACCTCACTCAACGACCGCTTCAGAGCCGCGTTTTCCGCCGACAGGAGAAACAGCTCCTCCTCGACCTGAGAGAAGGACTGCCCGTGATTGGTGGCTATGTACGATGACGTCAGCGTCCGAGACAAAGGGATCGTTGCATCTGGGTTCTCCTTCCATGCTGACCACGCCCGAATCTGTTGAACAAAAAAAAAAAAAACAAACAAACAAACAAACAAAAAGGGTCCGGAGATGATGTATGTCATATGCCCATATTTGAACTTTGAATTTTAAAGGAAAGGAGAAGTAGAACAGTCTTGATGGAAGCTCTGCAATTATGACGTGATTAGTGGCAATATTTGAATTCATAGAAGTCGAGTAACAAAGAAAGAAAATCCAGGAAAGAATCCAATGCAGACTCCCTGGTCAGACATTGTAGCCAGGAACGTATTTTCTCTATTTTTCTTTTTTTTTCTGCATGACCAACAATTATTCATGTCATCGTCAAATGTTTAAATCTTCAGGGTATATAAGGGCGGGATTAGGTCCCTCGAGTCACAATGTTGAGATCACCATCATGAAGTGATTAAATTCTGTAATCACAAATTGGAAATTGGCAGCAGTGTGGAGAAACAAGGATCATGACTGTTAAAAGATTCCTGAACAATTATCAGGTAATGAAACAGGTGGATGTGTACCTTTGGGATGTGGAGCAGGAGAAGCACCTCCGTAGTGCACGTGAGGATGACTACCGTTAGGCACGTGTACCACACGTTAGGCCACTGCCATAATGACAGAGACAGAGCTGTCGCCATGGAGACCAGTATGACACAGGTGTACACGGAGATGATGACGCAGCGCGCGTCGTTCATGGCGGTAAGGGCGACGTTTCGTGTGGCCCACGAGAGATGCGTGCCGTACAGCAGCACCACGGACTTGTAGATGTAGACCACGAGTAGCCAGATTTCTTGGTAGTGGGAATGACATACATGTACGGCGTTCGCCGCGCTGACAGTCGGTTTCGTTGTTGGGTCATCATCACGTTCTAGCGTTGGCAATCCGTCATTGCTCTATAGAAGAACGCAAGTACGATATTGCGAAAAAAAGATATGCAGGTGAAGCTGTAATTACAATACCAAATTTTCGTGATGAGGATATCGTTACTTACTCCAGTAAATACCTTTTGTGTCGCGAAGGGGTATGACACTATGATAGCGGCATAATATACTTTCTTTATCAAAATCGCGTCTAATTAGGTATTTATATTGATGTATCATTCTGGGAATGTTTGCATCTCAACGGAGGAGATGTAATTGATATATTTCTTCGAAATCTAAGATTTTATGATTCGGCAAAGACGAGATCCTCAATCCACCCTTTGTACGTCATGATACCCCTACAGGGTGTAAAAAAAAACCCCCAAAAAACAACAGCAATGTTTTGCTGCTTTCGTGTTCTCTTTCTGTCCCTTCGACTTAAGCCCATATCTGTGTGTATTACATTCCATGTTAAACACGCATGTTGCTGTGCATTATTCCCCATTTTGAATTGAATTAGTTGTTCAATGGCGTATCTTTTCACGCATGTACAATACTGCTGAGGACTTACATACATACAGTATTCTCTCCTTCTCTTTCTCTCACTGGTAATGCGAGATTGATAATTAGCAAACACACACACACACACACACACACACAATAACATTGAGAAAGAGGGAGAGACAGGAGCGAGAAAAATAGGGGGAGGGGTGACGAGAGAGGGATAGTTGGAATAAAAATCCGAGGGCGCTATGGGCGCTCGTGCTATGGATCAGTCAGGATTACGCAATAATGTAGCTTCCAGCGAAATCTTTATTTTTGTGATGTATTATAGCAATGCGGAGTTGCGCGTCATGCACTAATTAGCTTTTGCTTCTCGTGGTTGGCAAAAGATTGCCCGTACGGCGCTAATTGAATGACCCCATTATACCATGTTGACGCATTAAAATGTCCCTAAAAAGGTCAGATTTGTTCTCCGCTGTTATTGCATTTCCTTTAGCCATGAACAGCTACATGCTACAGCCTATAGCAACTCAAAGTATCAAGGATGAAATTATATGAGTACTTGTATATATTTCAAAGTTTTATAATGTGGTCACAACTAAGGTATGTTTTCAAAATCCATAACATATCACAGTCAAGTGAACGAGGATAATGGCAGAGCATGCAGCTTCACATGAGAATGTATGATTGGATGTTTAAAGAAGCAAAGCAAGAGAATAAAGCATGCATAAATTTCTTCAGAGGTGAACCTGTTGAGAAAGTGGTATTGTATATCGCTACATTACTTGAATGTGTGACTGACCCTCCTGTATGATACCATCATCTTTGTTCAGTATAATTAATTTGTCTTGGGGTTTTCGGAGAATTGGTCTATCTGCTCAAGAATCACAAAAAAAAAAATATCCACAATCTATACTATACATGGCACTATCGATTTATTTACTA
The DNA here is from genome assembly GCF_964275005.1 of Diadema setosum. Lineage (NCBI taxonomy): Eukaryota > Metazoa > Echinodermata > Echinoidea > Diadematoida > Diadematidae > Diadema > Diadema setosum. Next base: position 27,090,746 of record NC_092690.1, read on the forward strand.
CATGATATGAAATTATGAAAATTGTCTGGAATGCCCTTTAATTCGGAATCGTTGCGTGTACGCACTTCTGATGTGTTTTCTCGGGTAGTTAGTATTTGGCACTTATGCAAACTTCACAAACCCAGTATGCTTTGCAACTGATTGCCAAATTGTAATACATCGACGTAAATAAGCACTGAATTGATCAGTGTTGTAGTAGTAGCCATGATAAAAAATCATGGGCGTATACATACTCGAGTAGGATCCTACTCGAGTAGGACTGATCAATTCAGTGCTTATTTACGTCGATGTAGGGCAATTTGGCAATCAGTTGCAATGAAAACATCTCGACGAAAGAATTTCATGAATTTGAACCCAGTATGCCGTTCCTCCTTAACTGGTTGTATACCTGACCACTGCTTTACGAAATGAAACAGCTAATTGTTCAGTTCAGTTCAGTTCAGTTTTTATTTCTGCATTTCAAAATCAATACAAATCCACAAATCAACAAAATACTTACATAGTCATTTACACAGCTAATATTCGTAACGTTTGGATCTTACATACATTTTTTTTTTTTTTCAAGAACGAATATCATATATGAAAGGAAGCAATAGGAAATGATAAAAATGAAATGCAGGGGACCATCATCATAAGCTAAGCTTGACGAGGAAGATGGCCCCAGGTAAAGAGATACATAAAGAAAATCTTGCCACTCACTGAGTGGGGGGGTAATTGTGCAAAGGGCACAACGAAGAGATACATAAAGAAAATCTTGCCACTCACTGAGTGGGAAGTAATTGTGCGAAGGGCGTGCGGTGCAGTGCGGTGTGCATTGTGTTGGGATGAATCTTGGTTTGTACGTTGAGTGTTATTTTGTGTATCAGTGTGATGAGGTGAATATTACTTCAGTTATGACCGTGAACTCATTGTTTAGGGTGTTTGTTGACCAGGTGGTATGAATATTTTTATGTGTCAGAAGTATACTGGATTATGAGGGTGTTTTTTAGTTCTCGTTTAAAAATGTTCAACGACGTACGTTGTTTTAAATTAGGGGGTAAAGAATTCCAAATATCTGGTCCATTGTGCTTTAAAGATTTTTGAGCTAAAATGATTCTGGGGTTTTCGAGATGGTAATCGGACGACTGACGTGTTGGATATGAATGAACGGTGAAATTTGGAGTGAAGAAGCCATCAAAAATTTTTGGAAGACTTGGAAGACAATTAAATGTATATTTATACATAAAAACAGCAGTTTGAAAGGTGTGAAGATCCTCAATTTTCAATGTTTTTAGTTGATGAAATAGGGGATTGGATGGGGATAAGTAACGGGAATTGGTAATCAAACGTACAGCACGTTTTTGGAGAGTAAGAATTGGATTAATTTTAGTTGAGCCACAGTTTCCCCAAACGATATTGCAGTATGTGATATGTGGTAAGATCAATGCATTGTATAGAATAGTCAGGGAATTTTGAGAAATGAAGTTTTTCAGTCGATATAAAATTCCTACAGTTCTTGAGACAGACGTGTGGATATTATGAATGTGATCGTTTCAAGTTAAACTCGAGTCAATTGTGATTCCTAAAAATTTAGTAGATCTTACTTCAGTTAAAGATAATCCATCAATATTGATATTATAACTGCTGTTAATGTTCTGTGAAGCAGTAGGTTTGAAACGTATAAAATTTGTTTTAGAGACATTAAGGGATAATTTATTACATATAAACCATCGGGAGACTTTGTCTATTTCCGTGTTCAGAGTATTAAACAGTGTTTCGAGGTTCTCATGGGAGTAAAAAATATTAGTATCATCCGCAAAAAGTATAAATTTAAGAGTTTTTGATGTATTTATTATATCATTAATATATACAAGGAACAGTAGGGGGCCAAGAATTGATCCCTGGGGAACACCACATACAATATTAGAATTCGGAGATTTAGATGACTTAAATAGTACATATTGCTTTCTGTTGGATAAATAATCAATAATCCAAGAAAGTGCTAAACCACGAATACCATATATTTTTAATTTGTAAATTAGTATATCATGGTCTATGGTATCAAAAGCCTTTGATAAATCCATGAAAATTCCTATAAAATGTTTTTTATTTGCAAAAGATTCAGTAATCTTATCTAACAATTGAATTATAGCTAAATCGGTGGAATGGCCCTTTCTAAATCCAAACTGATTAGGTATAAGTAGGTCATTTACATGAAGAAAAATGTACAGGCGTTTATGAATAATTTTTTCCAGAATTTTAGAAATACTAGGTAATAACGATATTGGTCTATAATTTGTTAAAAGAGAAGGGTCGTCTTTTCTTTTGAAAATTGGAACTACTTTCGCAATTTTTAATGAGTTCGGGCATATTCCAGAAGACAGTGAAAGATTGAAAATGTAAGATAAAGGTGTGGTTATTTGTTTGATGATTTTCTTCAGTATATAAACACTTATTTCATCATGGCCACTAGATCTACTTGGCTTTAATCTGTTAACAATCTCCAGTATTTCTTCCTCATCTGTTGGGGTAAAGAAAAGGGATTTGTCGCAGTTTGGTGGAAGAAATTCAGTAAAGTTTGAATGAACATGTTTGTTTTTTATTTTTGAAGCTAATTGGGGGCCAATATTTACGAAGTATGAGTTAAAAGCATCAGATATTTCATCAGGGTTTATGAGTTCTTTGTTGTCATTATAAAAAACGGACGATGTTTCCTTATTATTTTTACCTGTTATTTCATATATAGTTTCCCATAAACCATTTACGTTATCCTTTTGATTATCAAACTTATCGGAATAATACATTTTACGAGAAATACGAATCAAATTACTGAGTATATTTCTATACTTTTTGTAATCTGTAAAATGTTTTGTACTGTGGGTAGTAATCGCCAGTTTATACAATTTATTACGGGTTTTTATTGAATTGATGATTCCCTTTGTAATCCAGGGATGTTTGTTCTTTCTGCGTGTTTTTTTCTTAACTAAAGGAATGTTTTTTCGATAATAATATAAAAGTTTATCTAAGAAAATATCATAAGCTTTATCGGCGTTATTTTGAAGATACACTTCTTGCCATTCTTCCTTCACTAAATCAAGATTAAGTAATTCAATATTCTCGTCTGATTCTTTTCTGTACATTATCGGCCTGGGTTTTGAAATACTTTTGACGTTTTCAGAATAACGAAGAATAATAAATATCGGTAAATGATCAGATATATCATAATATAAGATACCATTAATGAATTTATTTACAGAAAAGTTATTAGAAAAAATATTATCCAACAAGGTTTTAGATGTTTGGGATATTCTTGTTGGGTTATCAATATGGGAATGGAAAGCATATGAAAAAAGAATAGTTTTTAATTTTACCGCTAAAGTATCTATTTTCGTCATGTCAATATTATAGTCGCCCATAATATACATTTCCTTATTTTCTTGTGTAATCGTGTTGAGGCATTCATCAAAATTTTCTAAAAACATTTCGGTTTTATGATTTGGTGGCCTGTATATAACACCAATTATCTTATTTTTCATTTTATCATTAATGATTTCCACAAACAGGCTTTCACAACCTTCAATATCAATATCAGTTCTTATTTTTACTCGCAATTCGTTATATATATATAGGGCTACCCCTCCCCCTCTACCTCTCTTACGATCAGAGCGAAATATTTTATATCTATCAAGGCTAAACAAATTTGGAGACATGTGCCCTAGCCAAGTTTCAGTTATACCGATTGCGGAAAAGGGAAAATTTTGTAAAGAAAGAAGGAGTAATTCAAATGAATCAAAATTTTTGTTTAAGCTTCTAGCATTCCAGTGGAATAAGCTAAAATCTTTAATGGGGTTATAATTAGTGTCATCATTCCTATTTGTGGAATTGCTACAGGAATTATTAACATGACTTGCAGTGGAATCAAGTGAAGATTGGAACATATTATTGAAATCCGAAATAGTGTAGTATTTACTGTGATTACTTATGATACCCTGGTCAGGATGATCGTTGTTATGAGTCATGAGGATTTGAGTGCAAAGTTGAGAATGGTTGTTCTGGGGCCATGTATTTTGTGTAGTACGTTGCAATGTCTGTGCGTGAATGTAAATGTGAGTGTGTGCATGTGTGGGGGTGTGCAGTGCATGTGCGTTGATAATAACAATAATGATACTGATACATTTTTACGTTATACAATAGAACAAATATTACATCATATAGTCTCGCTAAATTTATGTCTACAAAAGTAAATGGAATCCTCCTACACTTAACGTTGGTGAGGTAAATTCGTATGCGTAATATGAAATAACAATGATTATAAAAGAAGACAAGGCGCTTCTATGGTAATAACAGAAATATAATTACTCCAATAATAGCATACGAAAGAGGTGTTCTAACAGTTAAGGTAAAAAAAAAAATTAGATTGGTTGTTTTACAGAGTCATGCTGACAAGCCCCTTCGAACGTCTATGCATTTACGTAGAGATAGTTTGTGAAGGTGAGACATGAAAGAGGACTGTACATCTGGAGAAAAATTCTTGTGTCAAACTACAATGAAAGGGTTCACAAGTTTACAAGAGTGCAAACGGAACATTCTTGAGTGATTTATAACTGTGCACGGACACAGTCTTGACAAAAATAAAGAATTTTTATGTTATACAATAGAACAAATGTTACATCATGTAGTCTCGCTAAATTTATGTCTACAAAAGTAAATGGAATCCTCCTACACTTAACGTTGGTGAGGTAAATTCGTATGCGTAATATGAAATAACAGTGATTATAAAAGAAGACAAGGCGCTTGTATGGTAATAACAGAAATAGAATTACTCCAATAATAGTATACGAACGAGGTGTTCTAACAGTTAAGGTAAAAAATTTAGATTGGTTGTTTAACAGAGTCATGCTGACAAGCCCCTTCGAACGTCTATGCATTTACGTAGAGATAGTTTGTGAAGGTGAGACATGAAGGAGGAATGTACATCTGGAGGAAAATTCTTGTGTCAAACTACAATGAAAGGGTTCACAAGTTTACGAGAGTGCAAACGGGACATTCTTGAGTGATTTATAACTGTGTACGGACACTGTCTTGACAAAAATAAAAAAAAATCATTCTGTATACATTATCTACTGGTAGTTTAGGAAAATCCAGACCAATTGAATTTGTCCCGATCGTCAAAAACATCAGCCGTTTGTTTATCTTATACAAAATTTTTAGAATCTGATTTAAATGTAAGCTGGTATGTTGTTTAATTCGTCAGAAGCGGAAATAAATGATACTCTGCTGATCAATAGTGCTCTATGGGGAAGAAGTTCAGTTTAAACAAAAAAAAAACAAAAAAAAAACAAAAAAAACAAAAAAAAAAACCCAAAATGTGGCCAACTGATGTCATTGTCAATATCAAGGTTGAAAGGTAAGTACAGTTTAGGTATAATCAGATATGCACGTAAATAGAAAGTCTTTCCGGTAATGCAGCGGCGCCGGCAGGGCCCGGCATTCGGACGAAAGGGTCATAACAAGATAAAAAAAAAGAATATCTCAGTTGCTATTACTGAGTCATGCTGCTTAACCCCTGCCAACGACTGTGCACTAACGGAGAGAAACTTTGTACTTTGAGATACTCCATGAAAATCAGTTGTAGGGTCAAAAGACAGAAAGCCACGTACAAAGTGGACATTTTTTTAATAAGAAGGACAGAAAAATCATCTCTCATTATGACGTGTATGAAGATGATTGAATCTGATCATTAAAGCGACTAATTTGTGCTTCTGACATGTTTGAACCTTGCGAATGAGTGCACTTTAAAAAGCGGTTTTGCCACCGACGTATTTTCGCGATTATTGGCCTATTGATGGCCTATTGATGGGGTTGCAAAAATAATAGATATTGTAAGCTAAAAAAAACACACACACACAAAAAAAACAACAACAACAACAGCAACAACGTGGAGCTTGCCCGATTCCTTCATATCAACCTTCTTGTTTACTTCTCTTACTTAGAGAGAGAAAATATTAGCAAGATAAATAGACCGGAAGGCGAAGAATGGCAAAACAGAGAAAAGGGAGGGATGGAGATGGATAGAGAGAAAGAGAAAGAGAAAGAAGGTGGGGGATGGGGATAACATTGCTACCTACCTCGGAAGTTATCGGAAGCAGTCGCACCTGGCATTCCGGGGGGTCTAGCACCAGCCACAGCACCATAATAAGAGCATCAACCAATAGCATGCACGCAACAATGCCTATCAGGCGGTTGTCACGAATTACCTGCACGTAATGAATGAGGATCGAAGGCAATGTATTCATTTTTTTGATATTTTGCCATATTCGCGATACGGTTTGTTTTTCTTTTTCTTTTGGTGGAAATAATAAGTATATCTTTTTTTTTCCCTAGAAGCTTATTACAGTCATGAGATTGCACCTAGCACTTACAGAGTGGATTTCGTGTTTTTTAAGTTACACGTCATTATCATCATTATTATTATTACTATCATTATTGTTATTATTATTATTATTATTATTATTATTATTATTATTATTATAATCATCATCATTATTACTATTGTTATCACCATTATTATTATCATTATCATTACTACTACCACTGCTACAGTACTACTTCTATACTTCAAGTCAAGTGGTACATGGAACGGTGACAAATAATCATAATATTACAATTATTACTTGATTTCATTACACTATTTTGTTGCTTTTTTCTTTATTCTAGGAATTTTGGAGCATGCAATTCCTTCTACAGGGTGAATTCAAAGTCTATCACTATTATAGCTGCACTATTTTATCAAGAGCAGGTACAGTGCCGCCATCAACAAAGGTAAGAAAATTGTTTTTCTTCTGTTTTGTTTTTGTTCTCCCGGATTCCCACGATTGTTGTCTGTAAGAATGCATGATTGTTAGCCTGGAAGTGGGAATACTATGTATAACTTACCATGCGTTTTGCCCCAGTATGTGCGAATATTCTGTACACCCGCCATGATTTGGTAAAGAGAGACCCATAAACCAGCGTGAATCCAGTGACGAGGAGAACTAGCTGACACTACGCGACGGAAAAGAGAAAAAATGGACAAAATAAAGACCATAAATGCCACGTAAAAAGACGAAGAGTATGAGGAAGGCCCTTTTGACAGACATTGCCTAACTGTATACTACAGTGCACTGCCGTTATTGCGAAATTCCGGTTATTACAAAGTAAAAATTCAGGTAGCAACATTACCCGCTCTTTGTTATTTAAAGATTTATTTCGTCGGTTACAACGAAATTTCGATATAACGAAATAAAACTGCTGGTCCCGAGGACTTCGTTATAATGAGAGTCCATGCACTGTAAAAGAACATCTACATGCGAAATGCGCTACCAACATACAAGGAGTTACGTGTGTTCACTTATTGATTAGGTTTGCTCTCATGAGTTAAAAACAGGTCGTTGGATAACGTATACTAAATAATTTAAAGACAATTATTTATTGCAACTGATTGCCAAATTGCCCGACGCAGGCGTAAATGAGTACTGAATTGATCAATGTTTTAGTATAGGTTTTCCCAGCCAATTTTGCGCCTTTTCAGTCCAAATTAGCAAAATTTAGCCTACATGACATGTACGGGATTTCAATTTTATGATCTCTTCATTCAAATTCATTTTTGAACATTCAAATAACCTGTAGCCTCATTCTATCATTCTAATTCATACTTTTTCAACTGAAATTTGTGAGACAAGCACCATTTCGCTATTCATTCATTCGTTATGAAATTGACAACTTGTGTATTGATTTGTATGCTTTACTCTTTTTTTTTGGGGGGGGGGGGGATACTCTGTATCAACTTGTACATGTATAGATTTGTCATTGTATATGCATGGAGAAAGACAATGTGGTAATAAACCAAACCAACCTGACACAGAGTCGATAACTTCGACGCTGATGACGTCATGTGACCATCAATACCGAGGAGAATTGTGCAGATGAAGAGGAGAACGGTCCCGACTACGATCAGGATGTTGATGTTCGGGCTTGACATCTTGATCAGCCTGCGGTGACAAAAGAAATCATTGCCATGACAACTCATAAACGTCAAGAAAGACATTTCATGATATTGACATTGTGCCTAATCAGGTCAAAATCTTGAATTATTACATGTAATGTGCACTCCTATGTCTATGCTCACAACATGCACATGTGAATTTTGCTTTAAAAAGACACATTATGTGGTTGTATAATGGTTATAATAATGATGATGATGATGATAATGATAATGATAATAATGATAATAATAATAATAATAATAATAATAATAATAATAATAATAATAATAATAATAATAATAATAATAATAACGTCTTGTTATTGCAGGGCGGCAGCGCAGCTGCTGCAGCAGCTGCTGCAGCATCTACAGTATTGCCACTACTCTACCAGGGGCCCCTGCCATTATTACTAAACCTAGCAGCTCCTTCTTCCTGGTTCACTGCCCTGAAAAAGCCGATAATTATTTACGGGATTTCAGAATTCGACTTTTATGGCAGACGGCCGTATAGTGCATTGTCTCGATGCCATTATTCTTTCTGCCTCTCAAAACATATAAAAACAAAAGATTATTTTCCCGGAATCTTATAAATATATTCCTTATGTAAAGTTATATACTCATATGAGCTCGGGCCTCTACTTGATGGGTGTCTAACTTTGTTATTTCGCATATATTAATTCTTCAATGTGTTTGTGATGCTTATAACCCGATAGGGTACATTTACGAGTAATTACTCTGCATCGATTTTTTTTCCTACTAACAGTTTGTCTGTTTGTTTGTTTGATTTATTTTTCTTCCAACACAATTTCATACATAAATCAAGATTCTTTTCAGTAATATCACATGGAATATCAGTAAGTAGATTACAAGTACATGATTCAAAGAAGGAAAATCGATGTGTAAATCAATTTCATTAACAAAATATAACTCGTATTACCAAATTTCCAAATAATTATCTGAGAAATTTTCTATGATTTAATTCTTTGGGCGCGAAGCTGAAAGCCATGCATTATCGCTGCCAGAATATCATCACAAAAGTCGTTGCGGATTCTTTAATCGTCATTGATTTTCTCTCTAAAAGGTCTCTGACTTTCTTTATAAGAAGTAACAAGAACTTTTTAAAGTTGCAATGAGGCGACCATCTAATACTGTCGTATTTTCATTTTCAGTCAGTGTATTTTACGATCCGAACGGCTCGTGCACTTCTGCCGTCTTTTACAACGGGAACAAGATGGGGCGGCAAAACAGCGCATTTTGTTTGTACCTTTTTTTTTTTACACTGTTATTGCAGTCTGTATAGTGACGATGGTGTTTTGGTGTCTTTGTTAAATCCTAATTCTTAGTTTTCTACAAGCGCGATATGAATAGCTTTAAACAAGTCCGTCCGCCGACAAAGAGAACAATTGTGAGCGGTGCTACAATTATCATTTCGTCTTTCCATGAACACCCCCCCCCCCCGCCTCAACAGTGCAAGAAAAAAGACGAGGTGTCTTTTTTTTTCCAGAACGCTTGTCTGTGTTGTACTTCATTTCCGAATGGTTATTGAACTTCACTTCCGACATAAACAAAACTCACTCCAAAGCTTACAAAGGTTACATTCGTTTCCTGACCACAATTTCTAGTAGTAGTATCATTTCCCATTTGTTTATCGGCAACATCAGTCATTCAAATCCCCCTTATTTTCAACGTACAGTGTAGTTGCTTCATTTTTTAACCTCTCGTAAACTTGGGTTTTTAAGATCATTCTGTTGTCAGTTGTTCCTTTAGCGGGATAGTGGTGATATTTTGGGCATTCCTCCGTCACGGTTCATCGTGATATTTAAAATAATGTTCGTGTGTGTGATCAAATGATTTGCCTGAAGTGTCCAACATGATGTTTCTAATAGCCTTGCAGGCATACTTACAAACAGTGGACTGAGAAACGGGGGACATCTATATACGCTGTTGTATTTATGCTGCCCGGGTAATTACACAGCAAAAGATTGCGATGTTTTGCTCACTTTACATTCTCTTCACGGAGAACGAGCGAGGAAGTTTGCATGTACTACAAGCGACGCATATAAAAAGCAAAAAATGAAAAAAAAAATAATAAGTCATAAAATGGTAGAAGAAGCAGCTAGCTGGCGTCTAATTAATCTTCAAGGTTGTTTGGTTGTCGCGAATTCTGCACTGCTTCGCTTGTAGAGCACGTTGTGCAAGGAGACAATCAAATATTCTTTTTTCTCTGCTTGCTCGTGGGTATTAGTTTAGGTGTGCGTGGATGTTGTGTGCGTGTCTTTATTGGGCAAAAGTCAGGTCCAGCAACGTGGGTACAAAAAAATGGACGCAATGTGAGCCTAGTACAGTCAAGGAGGTACTAGGCGAGCTCGCATAGTACCTCCTTGATATAGTTATGACCATTCGCTTCTCAACTACAGGACTTTGCGAATGTATAAAGAGGTTGCTTTAATCTAGAGCCAGAGGTTTGAAACAGCGAATTTAGTCACAGCTTGCACTACGCCAAGTGAACTTGAAGCGAATGCGAAAATTAACCGATTGGACTCTAAGTTGAGGGTTTTTCTTCATCACATTTTCGACTATTCACTCTATAACCCCACACATCGTGTTGTTCAAATGTTATCTCTACTTGGTCCAGTGACTATCGTGATTTGAAGAAAAGTTCATGATCCTTTCGTCATACTGGAATGCCATACTATAAATCCATGCTACAGGGGTCTGATAGCATGATCAACTTATCAATGTGACAAGAAACATAGTTTTTACATAGCCACTGTATAGAGCTAATAAGCGGCACATTCGTTCACTGACATAATGCTTCCCGTGAAGTGTACAAACGTGTGGATTGTTAGCCAAATAAACCCTACAGGACTATTATTTTAAAACACCAGTCGAGACACTCTCGAGATACGATGTGTCAATGCACCCATCCATGGCGCATATTCGCAAGGCTTGCCGTTTCCATGGAGACTCTCCTCTTTGTTATGGCATTCTCTCCTCTTCACTTTCCTCCCTTCTCTATTCCTTCCTTATTCTTTCCCTTTCCGATTTCTCCCTATTTCTTCTGATAATATCCTATAATGATATCTTTTTCTTTATATTCGTTCTCGTTTACGTTTTTCATTGTCTTTATACCCTATGATATATGTTGACTATCCTCTCATGATATCATATATCTTCTAGTTAAAATCTGAGCATGGACCCAACGTCCATGGTCTGAGGCGTCTACTCTCACTGAAATTGTGCCTTTACAATATATACTCGTGTCCTTTTTTTCTTTCTTTCTCTTTTCTTTGTTTTCGATAAAACTACTTGTTGCAAACAAAAAGTGAGAATAAAGTTTGAATTTGAATTTATATCATCTGACTTCTTCTTTATATATCTTTGAATGAACAATACTATGTGAATCACTCCTTTATGGATACCCTACACGATTGTTACTTAGTTTGACTATATTTCATACTGTTGCGCATAAGTTGATGCGAAGGCAATGAGACTAAAATGAAGTCAATAAATGAATAAAATACAAATATTGATATAGTGTGAAGTAAGTAATGCCCTTTAACACTCTACCTGATTGTTCCAAGGGCACGAAAGATCATATTCATAATGTGACTAGCATTCTACTTGTCTGCCAATCAGCAACCTATGAAGTGCTGAAGTGTCATTTGATTAACGTCATGCCTTCTTACCGATGATTTCTGTGTCTGACGTTGAAGACGAGGAAAAAAGCCGCCACCGTCAGACCGACGAAGGCCAGCGAGCACACGGTGCCGAAGAGGGCCGGGGAGATGGTACGCACCACGGGGTCTAGCGTATCCTGCTTGGTAGGCGTAGGAGTTGATGCTGCTGTCGTCGTTGTCATGGCGACGCTGATTACAGATGATGTTAAAGATGAGGAGGAGTGGAATTCCGTTGTCCCATTTAGTTCCATGATCTGTGTGAGTAAACGAGGAAGAGAGAAAGCCTAAAATGAAGGGAATCAAGCATGTGCTGAAAATAAAGCGCCAAATTCTAACGAATGAATAAGGCTACAGCCATGACAGCTGCACAAACACCGAGAAAGAGAAAACTGTAAGCATAATTGTATAGATATAGATAGATAAATATATATATATATATATATATATATATATATATATATATATATATATATATATATGAAGAGTTTGTTTGCAAAAACCGATAAGTCCATTTTTGAAGAATTTGAAGTACGGTCTTTGTCTTAAAGTACAAAATAATACCTTTTAAATGATATATTGGTCACTACGTATAAAGGTATATTTTTGAAGTTATGGTCAAAAGAAGCAAAAATTTTCTTATTATTCTCTTTATTTTTCTTGACCTTTAATCGCAAATATCTCCATTTGACAAATATGGACTTATCGGTTTTTGCAAACAAACGCTTCATATATATATATATATATATAAACATTTGTGTGTACAGTGTATATATACACAATCTCTCACACACACACATGCGCGCTCGTAGAGTAAAAATCACTTTCCAACTACACACAGAAACATACCGCTTTTCATTTAATATTCTTGTTTCTTTCTATTCAAAAACATATTTCGAGATGACAGCTTTATAGGAGGTAAAAGGAATTATATTGTATGTTAATGCACAAGTTCTATCAAACCTTGGGAGTGGATTCTTAATATTCTTCAGTACGAATTTGAAGAACGGAAGACCCTATTTTGTCTTCGCATTTCCAGATGGACCATCTTAACCCTATCCTCTATTGTCACATACCTAAAGACTCGCTCTATTTACTCTAGGTATTGATTTTCAATTTTCCAGTAAAACTCCAAAGGGCTCCTTAGTTATTCACCCCCTTTGATGTGAACTACTCTATTAGCCTGGAGTCTGTAAGCTGAGGACCAATACGATTCTCTTCTTATTAATTTCCAATTCAATCCAGTGAAGTTTATGTGGTTAGAAAGGGACCGAATGTACTTTTTTTGCCCAATGATCTTTTCGCGGCACCCGCCAGGGTGAAACGTGCATGGGTGTATATTTTATGTATAGTGTGTGTATGGGGGGGGGGGGGGGGAGGTGGTGGTGGTATCGACTGGTCCTACTCGGCCATTCATAAAGAAACAGAATAGAAATAAGACGGGTAAGAATGTCATGCAACGAAACCAGAAATCCATTAAACACTATTTGTATGTAGCTCACCATAACCATGTAGTGATGATAATATATATTATATAATGATAGTTCCCTTCCCAAACATACGCGGTGCCTCATTGTGGGTAGCATATAATGATATAACTGTTGGTAGATCCTGATGAAGGCCTGATGACAGGCCGAAAGCTCGACTGATTAAAAGGGAGACTCAAGATCGAGAGCAACGTCCTCCTCAGTTCAATTTCTTTCAGTATTATATATATATATATATATATATATATATATATATATATATATATATATATATATATATATATATATAATGTTTTGCATTGGCGTCTTGGCCTTGTCATGGCAGTAAGCTTCTGAAACTTACAACAAAGTTTACACGGCTTCAAAGATATGTCGTGTTTGTTTGAGAGTCTCCATCGTTGTCTAAGTCCAAGCCTGAAGCCGTTCATGCTTTAGACACCGATTTCCGAAACACAATATCAACTTGTCGTCAGCAAGATAACAGCCAACAGCCAATGTTGTAATGATCAAGGTCACTGATGAGCAACTAAAAAACAGCAAATAATGTCTAAAATGGCTAAAAATGCCAGCAATAATGTCAAAATTTCAAACCTGCACACAACCCCCCCCCCTGACAAAAGGGGATATCATATTCATCCAGACAGAGAGAGAGAGAGAGAGAGAGAGAGAGAGAGAGAGAGAGAGAGTCCTCATCTGTGAACATGTATGACGTACAAGTTTTTAACATTTCAGAGCAAAGACGTGGGTATCGATTTTACAATTACACATCGGTTTCTCCTCGGAAGATAACGGTAAACCGTTCGCTGGCTTCCTGCGGGAAATGAATTCCAGGTATCAGTCCTAATCCCTTTGGAATAAAAAAAAGGGTGTATAGAACAGACTAATCTATACTCCTGTGCTCGGTTTTTGTTTGCTCGTTCGTATGTTTGTAGTTCGTTTGTTTTTGTTTGTTTGTTTGTTTAATTGGCTTGGGGCAGTTTCAGTGCTCAGTAGACGTACAGTACAGTCACATTTTTTTTTTTTTTAATGCGAGAACAGTCGATCGTGATGTAATTTATGTGCGTATGACTCTTACAAGTATGTTGTTATGTATCTATGTATGCATGCACATTGTGTGTTCGTATACGTAATCATGTGTGCATGCGCGTGTAAGTACGTGTCCGTATGTTGTAGACACATATCCCTATGTATGTATACATACGTAGAAAAATGTGAGCGTATGTATGTAAATTTTCATGAGATGCTGCTGCCGCCTTTTTCAATTTATTTATAAATCATTATTATTATTATTATCATTATTGTTATTATTATTATTATTATTATTATTATTATTATTATTATTATTATTATTATTATTATTATTATTATTGTTGTTGTTGTTATAAGTATTGTTATAATTATCATTTTATCAATGTCATCTTGGAGTGGGTCTACTTCGATAATGCTATAAGTGAAAACTAACATCAGTCATGCAAAACAAAACTCGCCACACTTTCACCGAATGATATACGTCTTCTTGTGTCCTATGAAGGTCCATACACGACACGTCTTCTGGTTGTCTTGAGACACACAAAAACACCCATCATAGAGTTGTATTAAGGACATTATGATCGATAACACTACAGTATGGTATGATTTTCAGTCAGTGCTGAATGCAAATTGTTTTAGACGGTGTTGGAGTAATTCTCAAGTGAAGTCTCCGTATTTCGTCTATGAAATTATTTTCAAGTGCTCGTTCAAAGATTTGATAATTATAATTCTCGACTGTAATGATAATCGTCAAGAGAGCATCGAGCACATTACGAATATCAATGAAACCAAAGCAAATCTAATCGACATGCTTCAGTTTGTTTATGTTCCATATCATGATCTAAAGCTCATCATTCTCTTTGCATTACTCCTTGATATACTGTCCATTATAAATTCCGCAGATTGAACAGTATGTGTATATATGAAAACCGATAACAATCTAAAGACTAGAATTCATGCAATCTATACCATAGTTCATCGCATACTCTGACGCAGTCATGTTCACCAGAGTATAAGCGGCGAGGGGACAACAAGGCCAAGAGAGCAGTTTGCGACACCTATATCACTGTCTCAATCGGCCTAGATTCTACTTACCCCTACTATGACGAAAATCATGGTTATTTCTGGCGATGAAAATGTTCTCAAGTTCCGCCTCGACATATCGTGTTACGAAATGCGAATAGATATAATAACAAGATAAGTCATTATCTTTTCATTCCTTCCAACCATTCACTCGTCCTCCATGAATAATAATGGAAAAAATGAGATAATGTTGAATGCCTTTTATTTTTTTTATTTCTATCTTATTTTACTTATTTATTTATTCATTAACGCTTGTTCTTGTTCTTGTACTTCTTCTTTTTTGAGGGGGAAGGGGGAGGGTGTAATTTCCAGAGACTCATCGATATTCTATGGCGAAAAAGTACCTGATACAATTTTCTAATACAGTGTAAACAGGTGGTGTCTGTCAGAGTGAAAGATATGGTGACAAAATGGAAGCATAATAACAGTTATGGAAAATTGATTGTCGGAATTATAGTCGTTGTCTTTGATAGGTATTTCGTTAAATTTTGTAGATATTGTTGTCTTTACACACAGGCCGAACAGCTGGATTCAGATATTATTGAACTTTTTAACCGTATAATATGACTTTTGCGAGGCTAATATATAGGTAAATACTGTCACACCTGCGGTTGTGGGTGTTGTACACTTGGTTTGTGTCTGTGCTTCTATCTCTTTTCTTAATAGTAAAGAAATTCATAATTGAATAAGAAAGAAACAATTGAATAAGAAAATGTCGCACAGTATCTCTGTGCTTCACACATGTCTAAAACATTCCTTAAACGTTTACTTAGCTGGCTATAATATTTTCAGATGGTCATACAGTTTGTACGTTCATATTTGGCTGAAACCCTCAAGTTTACAAACTCGATAAGGAAGGAAAAATGAAGAGGAGGTCATGTTTACCTTTTCGTGCTCAGAAAAGAGAGGGGTAGGTAAATCCATCAGGCTGGACTGAAACTTTAGATAATCCGGATAATCTGTCTAAAAAGGCGGATATCTCTCTCGTCTTCCTTGGAGTAGATTAGTCAACTGGAAATTCATTCTGATTTATCTCGCTTAAAGATCTGTCTCGGAATGGAATTACAATTTTCCAAGCAATTGAGTACATTTATTTCCAGTGTGACAACGTTGGTAGACACGTCCATTAGTGATTCGTCCAAGATTACCCAGTTTTCTGCGAAGAGGGCAATTCGTCTCATGCAGTCTTCTGCAAAAACGGACGACTGTGATTGGCTACTTTCACAAACTGCACAAAATACTCAAGATGCATCCAAATTGAAATGGCGCTTTCTCTTCGCTGTCGGAGTGCCTAAAAAATATCTCGTTTCAGAATGCGTTTTAAACATAATTATTTCTGATGGGCGGAGAAACCTTTAAGCATCCTTCGAAACGTGTACTAGATGTTGTCTGACAGTTGAAGCGCCCTTTAACAAGTCAAGAGAAGTCGAACGTCAGTAAAGGTTGTCTCGTTTTAGCACTAGTTGATCCGAGACGGCATTTATGCATAACCTAAAAATTGGTGGGCGCCTTCGTGCATTGTGCACCATTTCTCCAAGTTCATACACAACGCGAGAAGGTCTTAGTTAATTCCATGGGTGTCGAGACATGCATGCATGTCTATCCGCGTCGTCCTCACAGCTCCGGCATCCAAGCTGTCAAAAAGTCTTGTAGATGACCAATTCTGATAATTGGATGATTGCTTGAAATCTTCTGTCCTTCCACGCTTTGGCCAGCACGTCCTCTAATCTTAGTTTACCGGGAAAATTACGGAATATAAAGAAACAACGCAAGAATATACTATTTGTGCCAAGAGTTGACCGCATACGCCCAGCCGTCTTGAAGCGTGACAATGCTAATGAGTTTGGGGGTATCAGTAGCAGCGACGTAATAATCAGCGCGGAGGAGAGTGATTATCGCGAGATCGATCAATAGGTAAAGGCGTGGGCTGATCGATCGGTGATACCAGCGCTGGACTGCTGGCCGCAGTGAATCAGACTCGCCTGCGTCATTGCAAGACTCTCGAAGTCTTTCCCAAGAAATTGAACTCTGACTGGGTTCGCTTGCTTACGGAGAAAAAACAAACAAACAGACAAACAAACAAACAACCAAACATTCTCAGCCTAGCCAGTACCCCCTCAAAAGAAAGAGGTGAGGGATTTCAATAATTCGTCTGGAGGAAAACAATTTGTAGGAAGTTAACACAGGGGTTCTGACGCTCATTACCGCATTGAATCAATATTCTTCTTGACAAGTTAAAGTTCATTTGCACTTTACAAATTCAAAGCCAAACAATGGCTACACTAAAACGACGCCGCAATTATATACCGTCATCGACTTTGGTCAGCGTTAGTCTAAAATCCATTTCCCTTTCTTGCTGGTAACGATTGGAAAGAAGGGACAACTTGAAACAGTTGGGTTCTTTTTCCGATAAGCAGGTTTTCCAGGTCAATTTCAAACTGTCATTCCAATTCATGAATGTGCGTTCAAATTCACACAGCCCACTTACGCGAAAATATTCCAGCATTCAAATTCAGAATCTGAGCGATCAATTTCATTTTTGGGAGCTCTTATAGGCCTATTTCGTTTTTGACAAATCAAATTCACGCATGTGCGTTCAAGTTCCAAATGCGAGCACTGTAATTCCTGCTCGTGAATTCAAATTCACGCGATAGTCCCGATGAGCTTGTTTGGGGCGATCAATTTTATTTTCATCAGATGATAAATTTCCTTCTTCATTCAATCAATATAATGAAGGAAATGGAATAGTTTTTAAGAATGGGGTAATGGGGTGAGCATGGAGGGAGGAAGGGGAAAAGGCTTCTTATGAAACAAGCAAAGAGGTATACACAACCCAGGCTTATATGCATTTAATTACGTTTAAAGCTTTTGTATTATTGTGTGTTCTGTCCTTTTCCCCTCATTTTCAAAAATGTTCAATTTATAAGGTCCAATCAGCAGTGAACCAAAGAACACAACGACAATTTAAACATACTCATTGGCGACACCGCATGCAGTGGGAAAAAGGACGTCTCAGTGAACACCACTACACAATGCATCAATTCAAAGATAACCTGACACACAATGAACTCGCATAGTCCCGCAAATGGAAACCAATAAGATATCAATTAACAACAAACAAGACATATCATGCAGTGTTCATGTTATCATATTCAATGTAGTCAAAATTGTTTCTCTCGAAGGTGTCAATATAACTTCCCCAATAATACACTTGTGTGTATACGGGTGCAGTGTCTGATGTGGCTGTATTTTGGCTTCCATTTTACCCTCGTCATGTTTGTGAATTAAGTTAAAGTTTCAAAATGAACAGGTGGACCTATACGGCAAAATAAATAATCTTCATATATCATGTTAACATCAATCAATTCAAAACTACGTGAAAGCACAAAGCTATAAATGCAAGACTTCTTTTAAACTGAATGCACCTATTCAGGACTTAGTACCGGTAATCTTTTCACGAATTTGAATCACCGACGATATTCTGCCGCCGGCTTGAAATGAATTTGAATGCTCATTGGTGAAATACATGCTCCTATCTTCGATTTGAATGACGCAAATTAATAATTAATTGCTCCGACAGTGGATTTGAATGACCGCGGATTTTGAATTTGATTGCTGATTCTCTGCGGCGAGTGCGGAATGCGTGAAATTGAAA
Organism: Diadema setosum; assembly: GCF_964275005.1. NCBI lineage: Eukaryota > Metazoa > Echinodermata > Echinoidea > Diadematoida > Diadematidae > Diadema > Diadema setosum. The sequence continues at coordinate 27,109,679 of NC_092690.1, forward strand.
TGCTCGGAATAGGAATGTAAATGACAAAATCATGCAATTGACAGCGAAAACCTGGATATATTAGCGAGATTGTAGATCTGCTACACTAATCTTACAAAGCTATCTATTCAAATATGATGTTCTCATCTGCACATGCGCCAGACAGCTGCTCCCATTGTGCAACCCGACAGGAGGGGCGCCATCGCAGAGCAACTTAAAGCTCGCCAATTTCGAGCAGACAGGAATTTTCTACTATTATGAAATGCGCGTTGAACTCTTCAGTGGTATGGTATGACAAGTAAGGGTGGAATTTCTGTCCGGCATGCAATTTTCGGAAAACGTCCCCGTCATCTTACAGATTCAGCCCCCTTTAACTGGAAAATCTTGAACAAGAGGGTTTTTTTCAGTTTTTTTTTTAAAACTTTGAGTGCGATGACCGCCAGTCATCCAGCTGAAAGAGACAATTTGCAAATGAATCGTAGAATCTTAGATTTATTTTGGATGTCCGCTTGTATTCACTGTTTAATGGTAGGGAACAATACTAAACGCCTGATCTTAAAATAGTCTAATTAGACTGATTAAACATGAAATACTCGTAGCAAACGGGTTCATATTCCGTCGAAGAATTGTTGTCATGGCAATGCTCAAATATGGAAGCAAACAGCAGTCGGAAAAACATTTCAGGCTCTGCAATGCTACAAGGACACTATATGCATGGAGGCACGTGCAAGGCAAGGCGCATGGCAGCCTACTATTCTTTCACTCCGAGTGACTACCAAAGATTAGTTCGGCTTCGTCTCACGGGTTAAGACATGGGGATTTGCGTTCATTCTATATATCATCGATTATTCCCCCACGTCGGAACTGATGTTTTACTCTAATTTTTCTCGAAAGGATAACTGTTCGTCAAGGCGCACTACAATAAATTGTGCCCCGCATTAAAATGCTACATGCAATTGTATGTATCGATTGAGGTAACATAATCCTCCTAAAAATAAAACGAAGAAAAACAATAGCATGATGACCGATTTGGTTGGGACGAGACCCAATATGTATATTGTTATTTCCACAGAAACAGGTAAACGTTTTAAAGGAGTAACAAAAGACCTGGGTCACACGAGGAAATTGCATAAATCTATAAATCTGCAACATTCAAAGGCCTATTCCTTCTTGATACAATTTGGGAGCTGGAAGACCTGTGTTTTGGGCAAAACAGGTGCACGCTGGTCATTGCCAAGCAACTATACGCAGTCCCCCTTCTTTTTTTTTCTTTCATTTGTTGTTGTTTGAAGAACAGGTTTACAAAAATATTGAAGCTATTGAATAAAGGGTGTGTCCACAATCAAGACTTATGGCATTAGCAAATCGTGTTCTGGCCATGACGTGTGGGCGTATGATGTGATTAGTAGGCGCAGTGGGCAATGATGGGATCGTAAATAACATGGATATGTAGGCTGTTACGAATAACTGATGAATGCACATGAATTCATGATTGTCATTTTCTTCCATTTTCGCATTCATTATGATATTACGGTGAAAATGGTGTGTGTATGTTTATGTGTGTGCGTGTTTGTTTGTGTGTGTGTGTGTGTGTGTGTGTGTGTATGTGTGCGTGAATTTGATGTTGTGTGTTGGCTTCGTTCTTATTTTGAGTCTGTAATATTACTCTTTCTCTGTATGTACGATTGTATGACCAAATAGCGTATAAAGCGAGTTAAATACCAGCTGTCATTCTGTTTCCTTGTGAGTATGATTCTGATAATACTGGTGTATCGAAGAAATTTCATTATAGAATACCAAAAAGTAAGTGCGTGAGTGGGTGTGTATGTAAGGTGGGTATAGTTTAGTATGAATGACTTATGTGTGAATGAGATGGGTTGGATGGTGTGAAGAAGTGTCCCTAGTGATGTCACTCTTTAGAAATGATTTTTGTATCATGACATGATAATTATGATATACACTGTACATATGAAGAGTTTGTTTGCAAAAACCGATAAGTCCATTTTTGAAGATTTTGAAGTACGGTTCCTGTCATAAAGTACAAAATAATACCTTTAAAATGATAAATTGGTCACTACATATAAAGGTACATTTTTGAAGTTATGGTCAAAAGAAGCAAAAATTTTCTTATTATTCTCTTTATTTTTCTTGACCTTTAATCGCAAATATCTCCATTTGGCAAATATGGACTTATCGGTTTTTGCAAACTAACTCTTCATATATTTTGAACTGAATAATAATCATTTTGGATTTTGGCCTGTTTATATACATTCAAGCGAATGTTTCCGATTTGTGCAACTGCAGGTGTATTATGTATTAAATCAAGTAAAGATTACAAAACAACGAAAAAAGAGGTGTGTGTGTGTGTGTGTTTGTTTGTGGGGACCTGCACCATGCTACCGCTCACGTTCCACTCAATACACAAATAAAATGTACCATCATGTGCCACCTGTTACAACACTGTGGTATTATGGGGGAAAAGGAAAAATGACCTTTACGCGCTGGTGGCGTATTGATGTGGGCTGACATACCGCGCATTGGTAGTCGATGATGCGAGAGGCTGGTCCAATAAGCCATCAGCTCTGGAGGACAAAAAACCGGCATCTTTCAAAACGGAGTTTAAAAAAGAAAGAATGAAGGCGACTTTCAATCTATTCTTTGACTTGAACACAAAGATGACTATTGTTTGTGCGTGGCTTGCGCCGTCTGCATCCCTTAAATCCAATAGCGGCGAAGAATAGAGACAGATTATATACTCTTGTCTGTGTACTGTTGAAATATTTCGTTTTGAAATAATCGAGATAAGTCATTGATCAATATCCTAATTAATGCATAGGAGCAAATGCACTGTTCCAGAATGTTTGGGATCTTCTTTAAACTTTACTTAGTTGTAAGCGTTAAATTTACATTTTTTTTCACTCTCGTAATGTTGGTAAGCCCTGCTACGTTTTGAATAATACATGTACCACAATTACTTTTCTGGAATCGAAACTTTTAATGCGTGTTTGACTGGTGATCCCGCATTCTTAAATAGGAATTAACGAAAGTAATGAATGAAAGACACGTTTAATTTTTCATTGCAACAAATGTAATGTTGATGTTGGCATGCAAATTTTATAGAACGTACTTTTTTTCCTTTGATGTTTATTAACTTCATTCAAATCATTCACGAATGAACTCGTACAACAAACACACGCAAGATCAAGTAAAATTTGAAATACAGGCTTTCTGATCCTACTTGTTTTTCAAGAATATATATGAAGGGTTTGTTTTCAAAAACCGATAAGTCCATTTTTGAAGATTTTGAAGTACGATCTCTGTCAAAAAGTACAAAATGATACCTTTTAAATGATATATTGGTATATTTTTGAAGTTATGGTCAAAAGAAGCAAAAATTTTCTTATTATTCTCTTTATTTTTCTTGAACTTTAATCGCAAATATCTCCATTTGGCAAATATGGACTTATCGGTTTTTGCAAACAAACTCTTCATATATAGGGCCTAACTGAAAAAAAAAATAATTTGCGACTTACTGCACAATGATGTCATCGTAATTTTATTTGCTAAACCGTCTCGCTTTTATTTACTTATGATATTTTGAGAGATTGGTCAATATTTAATTCTATGTGAGAATGTACGATGAATGATTTAGGCCTACTACTTTTTATGACTCTCTCTCTCGTCCGTAATGACTACTTCTTCTTTTTTAAATCTGCAACGCAAAGCCATGCAAAAAAAAAGACAATTATTGCATGTTCATGATGTTGGCATGGAAATGTGGATCCACATAAACTTACTGTCCCTGCCTTGTTCTAAACAATGCACTGTACCATTTTCGACTTCAATGTAACAAAGTATAATGACGTATGTGAAGGAAATAAAACAAAGTCGAGGTACTGTTTGTTGTTGATAATTTACGCATTTCCTTGGAGAACACAATTAGCCGATATTAAAGAACCACTCATAGCATGTGGAAATAAACTTACGAAATGGGGATTCAAAAAATTTACCGTCATAGCATCGACGCTCAATAACTACTATGCTTTTAGTCCACCAAAACGTAACTACGTCTCGATTAAGGGATTAACGGTTCTTAGGCACAGGAGGGTGTCTCTTTTTCTGGAAGGTTAATAAACTTTGAGAAATCATTCCTTTGTTTCCCCTCTATTGTGGGAAAACGAACGAAAACCCAGTTTCGTGACTCCTTACAGTGAAGTTGAAATTACTTTTAATCGATCCATTTTAGGAAGGAATGGCTAGCGCACTGAAATCGATATTTGGGCGATAGAGCGGACAATGATAACGAGCAAAAAGTCGATAGCCCCGTTTTGTCAATGTATTAGCTCAACAATGGTAGCGGGCTATGATATCCCAACATATATGGAGCGTTTAGCGAGGCAGAAAGTTTAAAAACAGTATAGGCTTAGTTCCAAACTTTTTTGGTGGTTGTTATTGTATCGTAAAAGCAACATCATATAAAAGTCGCCACAACGTATCCACCAAAACTGTTTTCCCTGTGTGTACCTGTTGATGTGCGACACGCAAAAGGATACATGCGTCATTTACGGGTAGTGGCTGTGTCATATATACCACTTAAATCCTTATACTCGAGCTACAAACAGCTTATTTTTTGCTCAGCTTGGAAATTATCGGGAAAATGTGCAGATTATCGGAAAATGTGCACTCAATGTTTATTTTAGTAACAGTTTCAATATCATTTTTTTTTCCTCTCAATATTCACTTCAGTCATGGTTTCATTTTCAGTCTCCATTTAATATCCATTACAGGGACAATTTCAATTTTATTTTTTTTCTCTCTCAATAATATTATTCATTTTAGTCTCGGTTTCAATTTCAGTTTTTCAGTGAATATTCAATTCAGTCACGGTTTCGATTTCAATTTCCCTCTCAATATTAATTTCCATCTCGTTTCAATTTCAATTTTCCTCTCAATATTCATTTCAGTCACATTTTAAATTTCATTTTTTTTTTCTCAATATTCATCTCAGTCTTGGTTTCAATTTCAGTTTCCTCTTAAAGGCCGTGTCACACCTTTCCGGGCAAGCCATGCGAAGAACAATTTTTACTACCCGGAGGTCCCCGCAGATGACCCGCACATGACAGTACCTAGCACGTATCTCATCCGTAGTCGCCCGAAGGTGCGCACGTAAATCTTTTTACCCGCAACTATGTTTAGGCCCTGTCACACCTTTCCGGGCAAGTTACGCGGGCTTGTTGAGTGTAGGAATTTTCCAGCATACCGGAGAATTCCTGAGGGCGGACAAGGATTTAAGCTCAGTGCGTGTGTCTTACTTGCTGGACGCGTTCTACTTAAATTCTACTTGCGAGTATACAGTGTGACCTTTGTACCAGTAGCGTGGGGGCTGACAACTCAGTGAAGGAATTCCTCTGAAGGAATGGCAGAAATCCCACAGAATGTCATTATCTTGGCTGCATACGGGACTGCGAAGTACCTGCGTGGGAGTTGCCTGCGAGGTGCTGCCGCTAAGGGCCTCCTACTGCCGTTCTGCGTGGACCTCTCCGGGCATCCCCGCGACTCATCCGGAAAAAAATTTGGTCATGCTCAAAACTTGGCTGCGGTTAGATCGGACTTGCGTGCGTACCTCCGGGCAACTACAGGCGAGATACGCGCTAAGTACTGTCAGGTACGGACCAACTGCGGATAGCTCAGGGTAGCAAATTTGTTTCCCCGCATGTCAAGCCGCAAAACTTCCCAAGATGCGGTATGACAAGGCCTTGAGCATGCTCAACAGTTGTTCCGAGTGAATCATGGGGTTCGCTCGCATCAGAGGTACACGCAGAACACCAGTATGAGACCCTTACTAGCAGCATCTCGCAGGCAACTCCAACGCAGGTACATCTCAGTACCTGTAAGTCGCTCGTAACAGAAAATGTATCGGTTTCAAAGCTCTCACGCAGGTCACACGGAATACACGCAAGTAGAAGGTAAGTAGTACGTGACTAGTAGGTAATAAACAGGTGCAACTCGCAAACATCCTTGTCCGCCCGCGGAAAATTCTCCTGCGTGCGGAAAATCCCTCCTCGCAACAAGCCCGCTTAGCTTGCCCGGAAAGGTGTGACACGGCCTTAAATTCCATTCAAGTGAGAATCTCAATTTCATTTTTTTCTCCCAATATTTATTTTAGACCCGGTTTCAATTTCAGTTTTTCTCTAAACATTCATTTCAGTCTATGTTTGGATTTGAGTTTTACTCTCTTTATTCATTTCAGTCAGTTTCAATTTCATTTCTCTCTCTCAATATTCATTTATGTCTCAGTTTCAATTTCAGTTTCGTCTTAATATCCGTTCCAGTTACAATTTCTATTTCCAATTAATTTTCTCTCAATATTCATTTCAGTCCCGATTTCAATTTCAATTTTCTTCTCAATATCCAATTTGCGTCAATTCAAATGTTCCTCTTAATATTCATTTTAGTGTCGGTTTCAGACTCAAATTTTCGCTCAGTATTCCATTATTTAGTCTCGTTTTCAATTTCAGTTTTCTTCTCAATATCCATTTCAGTCGTTGTTTTAATTTAGATTTTAAAATTACATATCTGCCTTTTTCCTCCCCCCTTTTCTTCTTCTTTATTATTGCATACTTGTGATATGCTCTCAGGAACTACAAGCTTATATGCTTTGAAATTTGCGTTCAGCTCAGCAGTTTTGATAATTTGGTGTCTTTGTTTTCAAGTCAAAATCTGCAGCTTATGATGATGGTCTCCTGCACTCCTATTTTCGCCAGTTTACGTGAGATTATATTATGGAATGTATAGCTGCTTTCCTTCGTTAAAGGTTTGTTACGGAATTGGCAGTTTCTATATTGATTTGCATCTTCTACATTCCTTGCATACTTTGTTTCCATTTGTACGTTTACCTGGATCTCCCCACCCGAAATGCAGAAAAAACAAAGCAATAAAAAAAAACAACAACAAAGTGTTGAGTAGAATCCATATCTCGCAATGTTCAGTTTAGTGTGTTGTGTGATCTATGCCATGACGGATGTGGATATTTCCTTTTTTTTTTATTATTCTATGACGTCTGTGCTTATTTCATTATAAGAAAACAAGCGAACGAGAGTGGAAATAAACTCAAATTATCTCTACTCCAAATGTCAATCACGACATGACGCACATGCACGGATAAAAGTTTTCCTGGAAGGACGAACTCATTAGTGTTTGTTGGAGAAATCTACCAGAGCTCTTCCCTGGTAATTCCCGGAAATGAACATCTCTGCCAATAAAGATTCACGCCCTCTCCGACTAACAAGAGGCTGGAAGAGAAGGCTTGGTACCGGTAACATTGCGGATCGATTCATTCGGTTCCACCCGAAGACGATCATTTCATCAATGAATGAGAATCGGTCAACGTTCATCGCACATTATTTCACTAGAACAAAGACAACAGGGATGGCTCGCCAACTGCCGGTCGATCAGTTCCCCACTATCGCTTTCAGTAAGTGGTCTGGCCTGCGCGCCAACGTCAAAAGCACCTTAGGGAATATCGAGGTATAGCGAGGGACTGATTCCGTTAACTTCTGGTCCTATACAAAAACAGATCTTAAAACCTTAATTGTTTTCAGTGACTCCCGCGGAGAACTGAGACGTACAGGTGGGAGAACGGTAGATTAACGATGACAATGCAAGGTAGTACAATGCAGCTTAGTACCGCGTGATTGACAGGACATTAGGATCTTAAGATTTAGATTTCCCTATGGAAGATGCTTGGAAATCACAATCAAAGATTCAAGTATGCATGAAGTCGGATGCATCGATCAGGCACATCCGTAAAAAAGTAAGCAGCACTGAAAACTTTGCATTGCTACTTAACCTCCAGATTAAATAAAAAAAGAACGAAAAATGGGACTAAGACAACAAGATTAAATAGCTGGATAAAGCTCATGTACACTGGTATCGTTTACCTCTTCTACGGGCTTACGATGGGATTAGTTATACAGTTAGCTGCTGGGAAAAAAAATATATGTATGTATATATATATATATATATATATATATATATATATATCTTATCATGTAAGTGTACGAATAAAGCAGAATGCATATGACGTAGCTTTCCACCGCACTATTTATTTCCAAGCTTTCGACATCTGGGCTCACGGCTGTATATATGTGGTTTATTTACAAATGAAATCAAAAGTGAGGTTCAGAACATTATATATGCCTACATTACAAATAACTTAAATATGAACTAAATTAATTCATAAGTGTATTTGATATAATTATAAAGATAGTAGCCATACTATCATATACTCAGACGAATTTGTATGTTTAGTAAGAGTGGAGTTATGCATTTTGGTGAAAAGGTTTATGCAGTGTAATTGTTTCCAGCTTTTTACTTTTTTTTTTTTTGGGGGGGGGGATAATTTTAATTGTCAATGTTTAGATAAGTAAATGCTGAATTTGATTTAAAAAAAATAATATGAAATAATGATAACAATAATGATAAGAAAATTTTTGTGTGTGGGTGTGTGTAGGTATAGCATAATGTTTGCATTGATTGGTAATTATCTTTTAATAGAGTGAAGGCATAAATTAAATTAGGTTTTGAAGTAAATATTGGATAACGGTAAAATAATTATTTGTGTGAGCCCCAGCCAATGTGTTGCTTCCCTGTTAATATTATTTGTGTTATACGCCAACTATGCCAGTGTGTGTGTGTGTGTGTGTGTGTGTAAATTGTCACCACTGGGGCAGGAGGAAAGGGGTCCATATCACTATAGTTGCCCGTTTTGGGGAAAGTGAGTGAAACAGACAACCTTTCCGAGGTTCGGTGAATAGCAATGCAAAATGCGAATGATCTCCAAGGTAAAAAAAAAAAAAAAAAAAAAAAAAGTCAGAGGCAAAACACTAGAGGCAAAATGTGACAGTTGTAAGAGATAGAGATGTCACAGGTAAGGGTTGATCGAACATTTAAACGGACATTTACGTTCAACTTTCTTGAGGTAACAGTTTTTACATCTGTTTTTTTTTTTTCCTTTACGTCTGATAGTTTTACTCCCGACATCTTTATACCTTTATGATTGTGGTTTTTCATCTCTAGTGAAACATACAGGTAGAAAAATAATGCCTGCTCTTTTTTTTTAAATAAATCTCACGCGATGAAATGGAAAATCAGAAATTGAGTGTGGGAGAGAAAATCGTAACTTTCTTCTTTTTTTTTTTCTTTTTTTGTGAGGGGGGTTTTGAATGGGGTTAATGATCAAATCATCATTGTATTGATTTATCTCGTTACACTTACAATTGCATAGAAATGGCAACCGACTAGAACACAGTTGTTATCAATACTCAGATACAAACTAACCAACCAACGAAACAAACAAAAAGACCAAAGGAGAAAATTATTTATGATGGCAACAGGGTGGACAAGTGGTTACAAAATAAGGATATACAAAACAACTCACCCTCCGTCTACACACGTGACCATAAACCTTGAAAGGGACAGCAGGTGATTTGAGTATGTGACGGGCCTCAGCCTGCGGAAATGTGTGATCAATATGGACGACTTTCACATGAATGAAGGTGTGTTGATGAGAGGTGTTGCCATGGCTAGTGAGCAATGCAAAAGTTGGGAGATGTGGCGAGTGTGAAGATGAAGAAAGAAAATGAATTATGCCGTCAGGAAAATAATTTTACGGTAGCTAACCGTTGATAACTCTGGAGGCAGATAAGCATGTTGATTGTGATCTAAGCTGATGTATGCATGTACACACGCACACACACACGTTGGCACACTCAATTATCGTACTTGCGTGTGCGTGTGTGTGTGTGTGTTGTGTGTGCGCGCGCGTGTTTCTGCAGGGAGGTTTGTATGGGAGTCTCCCCCCCCCCCCCTCACCTCCCTGGTCCGTCTGTGCATGTGATGATTTTATTATGTGATCATGACATTAAACTGTACTTAATTTTAACATTATGTTTAAATTTTTACACAATAGATATTTTCATCTTTACATCACTCATTCATTTTTTTTTTTTACGAAGTGGAAAATTTTTGTCAGATAGACATCATTAACTTTGCAGTTTACAAAGATATAAAACGAATACATCAAATGAAAAGGAAAATGAGGGTTGCTTGCATTCCCTTCTGTAGCCTAAATTTTCACCTACCTCTTATTGATTGATTCACGATAACGATAACGAAATAACTCATTGGTAAAACCATCTGCTTCCTTTGTAAAGTGTCGACCTGCAAGGCATAATTTTACCATCAAGGGGTCATTCTTGCGTTCATAAGAATATTTTGAATATCATTGGATCATCCCAGGTTTTCGACCTTGTCATTACACGTGTCCGTACCAACCTGATCAATTCATATGACAAAGTATGTATCTCGGATCACCACACAGTGTTCAATAATCCTTTCACAATACGCCCACCCTGTCAACAACATTCGAGGTGTGGTGCCCTTTTGTTGGTGACTTATTATCATGTGTCGCAAACCGCACAATCAGGTGATGAAACGATTATTGATATAATACAGCACCGTTCATTCCCATGTGACAGTTGTCCTTTGACTTTCTTTTGTATTGCATGCGTGACGACGTCGGAGAATCTTTTGTCTGGTTGGGCAGGACAGCGGACACGCCCATTTCTTGCCAGTGGCGCCTGTTGCTAGGCGACGGGTAGCGAACTATCATGATCAGTCTGTCCTGTTGCCGAATGATACCCGTTTGTAGGTCCGTTGGGATAACATTATAATCGATACGCTGCGCACTTATACCGGTATACCTTTGCAAACATAACGGGAGGTTTGATTGAAAATTAGCAACATGTTGCCTCGCTTTCAGAGCCAGCTTCTTAAGCAAACGTTTAGTGGTATAATATTATTGGCAGATAAAGTTAGCCGTAATCAGAGGAGAAGCACATACACATTTTGGTTGGAGTGAGAGAAAAACTATTAAGCTATTACTGAATCACTTACTCCTTACGTGTACTAATTTAAAAGATTTCATCACTTTTTTTTTTTTTTTTTTTTTTTTTTTTTACTTTTAAGTGTGATTATATGAACATCACCAAGCTAGGCCTAGTTCTTGATTAGCTTGTGTACACATTAGTACAAATTACCTTTCTTTGTTTTCAGTTACTTAAGCCATGGTTAAACACTTCACTCGCTTTCAAAGCGGTATTAAGCATACGCTTACTCAATGTAACAGTATTTAGAATTCTTGTTGAAACAAAAATAAACTTGCTTTAAGATCAGGTGACAAGAATGGTCCATCAATATTGATACTGTATTGTATTGAATGCATTAACAACTTATTGCGATTTACCTATCACATCATCACTCATATTTTACTGCACTCCACCCAGAAACTGATCCAAGGAAGGACTGTAACAGAAAGGATTTGATAGTTGGAGACTTGATGGGGATAGTCATAATCTAAAAACGGGACATGCTATAGGTTTTAGATACCTAGTTCTTCCAGTCTTTTACTTAAAAAAAAAAAAATCTTCGTCTTCTTCGTGTTTCCCTTCTTCTCTGCTTCTTCTTCAATGAATGAAACGTATGAATTTAGCTTAATCGTCCAGCATTATTCCGGTCGATACTAATTTGGACATCTTCGTGGTATCTGACTGACAAATTATCCTACACAAATAAGCAGTTGTAATAGAAAAATAAAAGCTCGACGAAAGAATGCATTAATTTGGATACTGTTGCTGAAAGGGATATAATGTCCGTATCACAATCAGGAAGGTGTGTGCTTTCTAGGCTGGGAATTGATATTGATTATATTTTTCAAATCTTTCTCACTTCGCGAAAGACTTCTTTTAAATAAAAAGAAAAAAAAACATGTTGAAAAGATTATGTTCTCTAATGTTGATAAGGGCTTACTTACATAATTATGTAAAATGTGTGACTAACTGACTGTAATCGGCCCTACGTGAGTCTATTCAGGCAGCTGCTGCAGCGCCAGGGCAGAGCGTTGCGCCAGAACCCGATGAAACTGTATGCACAGCTGCCGCTGAGGGCAGTATACACACCTGAGTGTTGCAGTCACTATTATGAAGGGACTCTTATACTTCAGTTTTTATGTTGCTTATGTTTTTTCTCCGATCATTACTATCCAACATTCGAACATTATTAACTTGTGTTTTATGGTTAGGTGCAAAGGGGCATTATACAACTAACTGTGTGCAGAGACTCCAACTTTCCCGTTTTCGACGGGAGATCTCCCGCCGAAAGCCCATTTTTGCAAAATCTCCCGTTCTCCCGTTTGAGATTTGATTTCTCCCGCCCTGGCTCTGTGTCTCCCGGTGGAAAGGATTTCTTACATATTGCTATCGTATGTTCAAAAAATAAGCCTTAGATAGCACCAGAGAACATCTAGAACCCTAGGAACTTTGCGCTTCGCACACATCAACTTGGAGTCTCCCGTTTGCTGGGGGTTTCGGGCGGGAGAATCTCCAGATCAGAAGGTGCTTGGGGTTGGAGTCTCTGTGTGTGTACACCATCCCAGGTTTCACGATAGTGATGTTCTGGTGGGATTATAGGCGTGGCCCTTTTAGCGTCGCGGGCTTACCTCGGTCCTGAACAGGGACTGAGAGATATTCTTGTGTAAATGTTTTTCCTTAAATGTATTCACAGCAATCTCATAAAGGCAAAGGCAATGAGCCCAGGAGAGTGTGAGAAGATGTTTGACGTCGAAAGCTAACACGCGGCTTATAAAGCGTTCTAGCAAGTTTACATAATTGTGCATACACGCATCTGCAAAATGATTTGCCTCAAGATGTGCAAGGGTAAACAAAAAAAGAAAAAAAAAAGAAGAGAGGAAACAGAATCTTCTATCCCTTTTCCCCTAAGAGTACAGGGAGCCACAGGGAACTGGGCGCTCTTTTTTCCTTCTTCGATAGTGACAAGTTCAAATCCCAGATAAGCCCTCTTCAATCCACTCCCAGTGGATCTTTTCAAAATGCACGTTATTTCAGAGTATCAACTTCCCTGACCTCTTACCTCGTTTTCTTTTCTTTACTGAGGTCCTTCTTCCTTTTCTCTTTTCTTTTAACTAGCTTCTCGTCTTCGTTTGTTTGAATCACTTCAGACGTTGACGCACCCTCGACCGGCAAATCATCTTAGACAAGACAAGTGTTACAAGTTTTTGGCTGGTTAAATCCTCACTCATCACCCGGACTGATCCTCTTCGCTCCCCGCTTCCGAGGGCCCGTGTCAACACCATGATGTGAGGCAACAAAACACTTCTCACCAAACGTTAATTCTTCCCCAAAGTGGGGGTGCAAATCGATGGTGAGTGCAAACCGAGTGAAGAGAACTAATATTTGTCCGGGCAAACTCTCGACTATTCTTTGTGGATTGTTTCTCTTTCCAGAGAAACTTGTTTCAGGTAAACACAAACCAGGGAGGTACATGGGACTGCAGGCAGGACGGTATAGGAAAAGCAGCTACTGCCCCCAAATCCTGTACACCATGACATCAGAGGCACCCACGCCTCACATGCCCGCGTAAGCGAGCACGTCATATATACTGGTTTCACGCAGGTACAACTGACAATCTTTGAAGACACTCTTGAACGTTGGTTGAGGTCTAAATCTCAATATTAGCAATCTTTGCTTACTGAATTGCATGATGATGTTCTAAAATGGCTGAAGAAACAGTAAACATGTATGCAGTTTCAAAGTTATGCTGTTACTATAATCAATATAACTTTAAACTAACGGTACCATGTTTGAATAACCCATATCAAAGTATTTTATAATAGTCAAACTACCGTAGCTGGAAAAATGAAAAATGCCTGTGACAATATAGTCACTCACACGTTGTGTGTAATAACTATCATTACATATTTGTCAATTTTCGCTGGTTTGACCTTCCGGAAAAGCATCAACAGCTATGACATCAAATGAGCTTTGGGAAACCATTATCGCACCTTTTTTTATAATGAACCATTTGGAATAGCACGGTGATACGAGTAGGCACGATGGTACGTCTTTGTAGTAAACAAACAAAGCGTAAAGAGTTGTCTAACAATCAGAAAGAAGAAAATGAAGTAAAGTAGGCCACCTAGGTGACATTAATAAAAACGAATTTTTTAATTATTATCTGGAGCTGACGAGCAGTCACGTGATAAGGCGTGTTCTTCTATTATTTAACCAGAATCACGTTCGATGTGGTTTGCAGATACACTACAATCGCCAAGTTTAATCAGATGACGACAGAGCTGTTTGAATCTACCGAGACGAGGGGAAAAGTAATACAATGAAAGAATGCGGGCACACACCCAACCGATGGCTTTATGAAACTTAATTTATGCATCTCACGGGACATTATGAATTCATGTGCATTCTTGTTGCCGTAACCTCTCTGCGTACACGTCTCTCTCCCTCTCTCCTGGGAATGGATATATCACGTATCTGATGATGCGTGATGAATACTGTAGCATACTGAATAAGTGATAACGTCACTGGGATGATGAAGAAAAACAAAAGGACGAAAAAGTCGACGCAAGATCTGTCGTTGTCACCCAGCCCAGATTCTGCGTTGTTTATAATACATTACAGAGCTCCTGTGACCCGGGACCACTAAAAATGATGCCGAGCCACCAAATTCACAAAAACGGTTATTCTATTTTATTTCATTTCATTTCATTTCATTTCATTTCATTTCATTTCATTTCATTTCATTTAGTGGCCTGATAACTAAGGAAACTAAGATTGAAAATGAAATGGATTGGTATGGTTTTCTTTTATTTTTGGCCACTACATATAAATGAAGAGTTTGTTTGCAAAAACCGATAAGTCCTTATTTGCCAAATGGAGATATTTGCGATTAATGGTCAAGAAAAATAAAGAGAATGATAAGATTGACTTCTATTGACCATAACTTTAAAAATGTACCTTTATAATGTAGTGACCGATATTATCATTTAAAAGGTATTATTTTGTACTTTATGACAGAGACCGTACTTCAAAATCTTCAAAAATGGACTTATCGGTTTTTGCGAACAAACTCTTCATATATTTTTTTCGGGCCTCCAAAACTTTACATTAAGAGAATTTATTAGCTCAAATGGTAATGGTACCACAGTATAAAGAATTTAATTTCGAGCCGTGATGTTGATACACTGTATATAATAAAAGGTCATTTTACTGTCATTTTTTAGTATTTTCTGTTTTAACAACGCGCGCTATACGCATTACTTCCGTGCCCTCTACTTATTTTCAGTTTGATGAAAACGCAAATAATTTAACATCGAAGATTCAAAATCAATGCCTTAAAAGGAAACAAAGAATTGCGACTTGAAACCAATCTCAACTATGGATGATTAACCTGGAGAAATAGCCACTGCATGGCTTAAAGGGATTATATACTCATTAATTTTGGTTGAGACCTAACTTCAGATTTCTAACATTTTTTTTTTGTGTGTGAGATAATGAGAAACCTCTTATGAGATATGAAAGAGCATGTAATTCCAGAAGGGATTCAGCATTTGATGAAAATAAGTTTTGAAATAACTGACATATCCAAAACAAAGCGACCTGAATAAAAGGTGGAACCCACTTTTTATCAGGATCGCCTTGTTTTAGTTTGATTTTGGATGTCTCAGTCATTCCAAAACCGATTTTCATCTAATAAATTTGAATTTCTCTAGAACGGTATCTCGCAAAAAAAAAAAAGAAAAGGAAAAAAAAAGTTAAAAGCCCAATCCTCATCTCCACCTGTCTTACTATACCATCCCTTTAATGCAGCTTCCTCAAGTTTCTTTGCCCCCCCCCCCCCCCCCCCCTCGTACACGCCCACACACCTGCGTTTCTGATTCATCGTTTCTCTAATTTTGATCATGAATAGGCGAGAAATCTCTGAAACGGTGGAGAATAAATGCATTTTTTAAAGCCAGGCTGACACTTGCAGGATTCTGTGGCACGCATTGGCACGACTCGAGTCGTGCCAGTGCGCAAACTAGTCGTAAACTGGCGTGAAGTGTGCGTAGACCCGTCGTGACCTGCGTGCCATGTCGGGACGAGAATTTTGAAATGTTCAAAATTTTGGTCACGACTTGCCACGACAAAATCGTGGCCAAAAGTCGTGCAAGTGTCAACCTGGCTTTACGCACCGACGTTTCTCTATTCGCTTGTCGCTCGCTGTTTGCTTGTCGACTTATATTGAGTACCCAATATCGGACATTCGATTGCTCGGTAAATATGGACAAGATTTATTGTACTATTAAAGCAAACATTCTGCGATTAACATTGATTGTTTGCATCGAGAACCTTGCTTGTCAGTCTTGCTAAAAGAAGAAGAAGAAGAAGAAGAAGAAGAAGAAGAAGAAGAAGAAGAAGAAGAATAGATGTGGTTGGTTCAAAATGGTTGACATCATTAACCAATCAATCAGATTTTTTTTTTCTCACGGGTGACGACTGAAACATTCATTTCTTTTCTATAGCTAAATTCAAGCACTCACACGTACAGTCATATAATAATAGTGCAAATTGTATGATCTTCTGGTCGAAGAAAATGGTTGCCTATTGTTAAAGGGATGGTATATAGAATTTGGTTTAGAGGGTGTTTCAGGTTTTAACTATTTTGCGAGATGATTAGAAACCATTCATATGCAATATTAGAGAGAATATGATTATACGACGAATTAAAGATTTGATAGAAATCGGCTTGGAAATGGATGAGATATCCAAATACAAAGCAAAACAAAGTAACATATTCCTGACAAAAGGGGGTACAAGGTGTACCAACCTTTTATTACTGTTACTTTTTTTTTTGATATCTCAGTCATTATTTTCATCAAATAATATTTCACTTCCTCGTAGAATCGTATGCTCTTTGATATAGCACGTTACGTGCTGTTTTTAATTATCTCGCAAAAAGTTACAGCCTGAATCCCCATCTCAACCGAAACTATACTGTCCCTTTAAAAGCAATCAAGGGATCTCCTATTATTGCCTTCACCCTCATCTCTTTAAAGTGCATGCTATATAGGCAATTTCCAACCAATAATTTGGCCCTGAACGTGTGCTCGGTGCTGCGTTGCATAAGGTAATAATGATGAGATGCAGTCTCCAAAGTGCATTTATGTTACGTAAGAATCATTATTCCATTCAAGTTTCTCCTTCTTTTCGCATGCTGTCTGTTAATTATCTTGCTTGCCATAAATGGAGCCCAATTAGGTGTCTTCGAGCAGACCCATACACAACGGAGTAAGACTGCCTGGCTTCCCGCTCGATTCTTTCCCGCTGCATTTTCTCCTGGTTTCACCACTGTAGGTGTTCCTTGACATTTGCTCCTGCGACAAAATTTCTAACATAAAACATAAATTCTACCCACGAACCTAACCCTAACCCTAATCCTAATCCTCACAGCAAACTAAACCTAAAACCCTACCGCAACCCTAACCCTAACCCTAACCCTAACCGTAAGTGTTTGGAGAAAATAAGATCGGAGCAATATTGTCGCAGGCGTAAAAATGTCGTGTTACCCAATGATTCATTTTAATCATACTGCTTTCAGCAGAAGAGTTTTGCTTACCTTTGAAATTCCTTCCGTATCAATGACACTGCCGATCCGTATGATCCCTCTTTTACCCGATGAAGGAGTCTTCCATCTTTAATGAAACTGTCACCATCCTGTAGGAAAGAAAGTGGGCGGTTAATATATTGAATGTGCATACATGCATTATATACATGCATGCACACATACATGCAGACATACATACATTGAATTATGATAGGCCTGAATTCTTGTATATTACTCTTTTCAGATAATCACAAGTGCAAGGAAGGAGAGCATGAGAAATTCATGGAAACACATGCAAGAAACAGAACTCAATCGATGCGAACTGCTCCATTTTATAAGAAAAGACAAAGTAGTACGCATCAGGGTATATTAAATGTCATGTTGTGTTCAACGCAGTCTCATCAATCTACGCTATAACCTTTTACACGCTTAAATGCATCAACATTATTATTTTCTCTCTCTCTTTTTTTTTAGAACATGTCTCTGAGGAGACTATTAAGTTCATTTAAATCCACATTGAAAGATCCAGTGGGATTATTACTAAAGCAATGACTTCATCTGATGTATGCAAAAGGGGACCACCAACGCTAAGTTATTTTTTATCTTAATATGTAATAAGGATGTGGGCTGATATCAAGGTAGAATGAAATGATACATCTATCTTTTTTTTTTTTTAATCTATTTTGAAATTACTCGGCAGTCATGTCAATTCAAATGTATATCACGAAGCAGCCAAAATCAAGGCATTTGAACACGGTTGACTAATTGTTATTATGTTGTTTACTCAGAGCCATGTATCAATGAAGACCTATTGACCTTATAACTGTATGTCTCCTGTACGTATCCAGAATGGCATCTACTTTAAGTAAAACCTCGTAATCAGTGACACATTTTCACATATAAATGATAGAATGGAAATGCAATATGATGAAATATACTTCAGACACGTTTACATATGGCAAATATCATCAAGAGCATGATGGGATAATAAGGGTCTACTCCTTTGAGGTGTAACAAAAACATCTGCATCCGCCGATGCAATATATTTCTTTAGTATTTATAACATTAAGATAGCGAATAAGGAAAGGGTGGTGGAGCACTATCTTGCACGGGATGAAATGTGAAATGACCTCTTGAAGGAGGCGAAGAAAAGTTTATATTTCACCGAAGGCAAAACATTGTCATAAGGCATGCTTAAAATACCGTTCATTATTTGTTTTATATAACTTCATTATTCTTTAATACGGCTATGCGTCCATACCATGGGTACAAACAACGACAACGATTTACATCAAGGCGAATGGAAAACCATGCATCTACAAGCCATGTGGGGAAATGGCGAAATAGGAGAATAACCTATACAGAGTAATGGAAGTGCTTGATGACGTCATTGTGTTATCCAACACTGCTCGACAGCATTAATTTGTATGCTTAGCGAAAGTCATATGACTAACCGTCGATCAATCCTGTAACAAGCATGATTTACGTCCTGTGTAAAACGCATTACCACTCAATGGTTATTACAATGTATTATAGTTATCTCTTCTTTCTTTTTTTTTGCGTTCCGTAGACTCTCTCCACACGGCGTCACTCGATATTGTGTTTTGCGACCTTTTTACGAGGTCGAAACGACAGTTTGGTGTCATCGATTTATTCATAGGACCTCTAGACAACCTTTGTTTTTTGGCATAAGACATTTTGTGGATATTTGTCTTCATTTTGCAGCAGAATATACGTTCCTTTTTCCTCCCTTCCAATGGTTATCTCAGTGATTATTGCTAGAGCTCTTCGGAGACAGTTATGGAGATTACAGGGTAGTTATCTATTTTCTAAATGAGCCATTTCCCTCTCTCTCCCGGCGGTCTCTGATGCCAACATAATCTGGAAGGTAGGTGAAAAAAAGCTATGCGTATAGAGGCGATCTAAATACAGAGCACGAGACCTTTCTAGGTTCCTATCATGCCATCATGCTTCAATTGGAATTGAATTGATTCGTTTTCCCTGAAAAACAAAAACAACAACAGCAACAACACAGCATATTACAGATTGTAAAGTCATGCCTAAAGAATGAGCTTGATATCCGTGGGATACACATAATGGCAGAAATGCAAGGGAGTTGAATGTCATCTCAAGATTCACCTTCGATCGCAAGACTATAATATGCGGTCTTGCGTTATGGTTTCCTGTTTTCCATTTTAGCTTACTCAATGCTATTTCTTGGTTAATTCACGGAGCTACAAGCTGCATGGTTAAATAAAGAGCTATGTCCATGAAAGTTCTCGTTCCAGAGAGCGATCAAAGAATTAAATGTAATTTCCTGGGGGAAAAATGCGGTACGCCAAAACTCTTGACGACGGCAAACCATCGAAAAAGAGCGAATTTTGTTCAAATTAAAAGTAAGTCTAAAAACGTGAGAGAAAGACAAACAAAAAGTTTTGGTATCGGAGTTCTAAGAATAAAAAGTTACAGAGTAGTTGCACAAACAGAAATCATATTCTTTTACGGGATGACATTTTGCATGTTTTGTTTGTTTGTTTTTTGCTTTGTTTCTTTTTCTTTCCAGTCTCTTTTGGGTGCGATTTCTACCATTGGCATGTTAAGCCATGTGGGTACTCAATGTCTTGAGTTTGTGTGAGCTTTTGTTTGTGTTTATTCATGTTTTACACACACACACACACACACACACACACACACACCCAATGGATTCCATTGGGAATTGGTCACAGAAGATAACATCTCCAAAGAGAGAAGGCGTGAAATGTTGGCACGTTGATAAGGATCAGACGAAGTCGGTCGACTAGAGATAACCTTTGTGATAACATGCAGAGTGAAAGAGAGGCCATGAATATTCATTATGTGAGAGGTCAGAGGTTACGACGGATCGTGACGCTTGAGCAATGTTGAGTATAATGATGTTCGGGTATCCTGACAGATTCTCACCATCGAAACAACAGCCTGAATAAATCCAACTGAATAAATCCAAAAGGAATGTTAGTTGTCGAATTTCAAAGCTACATGGTTCATGATCAGCTGGAATCATGTAGTGAAAATTTTGCATCATTATAACAAAGTTGCAGGACAGGTTAACGTTGGGATTAACTTTCGGACTGATTCTCGACCCGCCACCAATGTAGTGGTCAATACTGAATGAAACAATCACAACCCCCCCCCCCCCAAAAAAAAAGAATGACTATCAGACTTGACTATCATTCATGCTATTATCTGGTTCCTATTATCCTCGCTTTTTTATGTAACTGATACGACTATAAACATGTACAATGATTGCTATTGCATTGGATAATTCATCCATTCATTCATTCATCATTCATTCATTCATTCATTCATTCATTCATTCATTCATTCATTCATTCATTCATTCATTCATCCATTCATTCATTCATTCTCAAGCATAAATATTTTGATACGCTTTACGTGCATAGAAACCGTACAGCTTGTTACAGAATTAAATGTCGGGATACGTACTGCATTGCTTACGATCTCTATAGCACGGCAATTACGCTTACAAGATTGACGATAATCGTTCTGGGCAAAATTATTGTAAGTTGCACGTTCTGTCAACTCCTTAATGCTTGCTAACCGTTGGCCCCAACACTTAGTGGATTTGCTGCTATCTATTATAGCGGTGGTGTAATGGGAATAGTCGTCATAATGATGTAAACAATCTTTGTAGGTCATCATAAATCCAGCGTTATTCACGCTCTAGATATTTCTGACGAGCTCCGCCTGTGCTTAGGTGGCTCCTGCCTATTTCCACCTTTCTTTTCCTTTCTCTCTCCGTCAGTTATATCGATAATTACACGGGGAACCTTCACAATTACAAAATAGGGTATACCTAAAGACGTGTCAGCATGTTCCTGAGAACAAAATATCAAGAGTAGTTGGTGTTATCAAAATCACAGGCATCTTGACTGATTTTAAACCATCGTTTATATAGTTTTTATCGTTTACGGGGAGAGGGATGAATGAATGAATAAAATAATTTTAAAAAAATTTACAAAGCAACCTGTTTAATCATTGTCATCTGTTAATTGAATGATATCTATTCACTAATCAAATCGCACGTTTTAAAATTATCTGGTAGGTTTACACGTCACCAATGTGGTATGCAAGTAAGAGATTACAGAGCGATTTGTGGATGTCGGCAGTCCGAGAGTTAAGTAGTACACACATGCGTTCAACACCACCTACACCGACTACCTTTCTGATATAGATTAAAGAGAGAAAATTAATTCTATACGGAAATAGGTGATGAATTAATGTTGCTTCCCATCGGCAAAATATACAGTAACTCATCCACAAAACTGTAGCATGATTGTAGTTTCGCAGCTTTTTTATTGTGTCGGAGATGGCGAAAATGAGCTTGAACTGCAGCTGGAGCTCAATATTGAATACTGAATTTTCCTCACTAGTAGGAAAGGAATCGAAGATCATGAGGGTAGAAACAAAGCAAAACTACAAAATAGACAAACACACACACACACACACACACACACACACACACACAAAAAAACGCTCTCGCAAGTAATAGTATTTACCAGCAACAGCGAGTATTTGGTTCTCCTTGCAAATCATGCCCCCAATTTAAAAGACCTTCAGCATAAAAGTTTTAGTTTTCTCTAAATAGACACTAACTTACCTCTCACAGAGAAGGGAAAACAACAGACTGTTATCCGGGCAAAATGTTGCACATTCATTCGTATATCCATAAATGTTAACCGCATTGGCCTGAAGAAAATAGCTCAGCTACGTGGAAAGTGGGATTTCCATATAAATGCAACCGACAAATCTTCGAAGTCCACGGAGTACCGGTAGACTGCTTGAAAGATTATGCACTTGAATAGTTATTCGTTCGAATTGACGGGAACAAATCCTTTGAGTGGGGTCGAATAACTCACGGGCTACGGCACAATATGTCCCTTTCGATTAGGCATAATACACGGACAAGCTAATGACATTCCCACAATACAATTGAATTTGACATAACGACGTGTACATGGGACGCGGCGTCCTTCGATTCACCGGAGCTGCAGCGGGCTCGTTATTCGGACGTGCGCTCGCCGGAGAGAGATGGCGGAGAATGGGGCAAATTGTGAAAGGTGCGAAGTGTTACGTAAGAAGAGGGCGCTTGAATAAGGAGGCTGGCAAATCAATGGCGATCCGAAGCTTCTTTCCATCACTTTGATACATTGTAGGACCTGGACCAGGGGCTACTGGAGCTGCTGTACTGCTCCAGTTCAAACTCTGCTCTCGTAAATCATAACGTATAGCATTTACTATGATAACTATTTGTATGCGATTTGCTTGCAAATTAAGATCAGCTACACAAGTAATGTCTTAAGGAGCGGGTATTTGAAAAAAAAAAAATACAAACAAACTTTAAAATTCAAGAGGCCTTTTAAGGTTTCATTATTCGGTTGGAAGACGAAAGAATCGAGTTGTTGTTCTTAAAAAGAGCAAAAGTGATTATTTTGCGGTCCTAAGAAGAGAAAATTGTGACAAGATCTATTAAATGGATGATAAAGTCCTAGAAATAGAAATTGAAAATATATACATTTCCTATGAGTACAAGTTAGAAATACAAGACTTCCCTTGGGGAAAAGATTAACCCCAAGGTTAAGCCTTGCCGCAGACTTGGAGACTCTTGTCTGCTACTCAAATGTAAAGGAGAACGTCTCTATGGTAACCAGTTTATGCCCAAAGTTTTTCATTTCTCATTTTGTTTTCTTCTGTCAAGGCCAAGGTTAAGTAAATAATGATCTTGTATTTCGTATCTCTCCCCTTTTCTCTCTAACTTCTCCTTGTTTCTACACACATTATGTTATGGTGCAGCTGACGCCAATGCATGCACGTACAACTGTCTGTTCTCAATACTTGTCATTTGGGAAATAATTCGAATACTATTTGAAACAGGAAAACATTCAAGAAACTCATGTTAAATTAGTGTCTTTACATCTGCCTGTTTTGCTTAAGTAAGAACAAAACCCGACAAAAATTCACATAGCGGTCGAGTGATAGTTATTGTTTCCAATAAGATAATTGCGTTGTCATGGCACGTACAACAAAAGCGCAAGATGCAAATGTAAATGTTATAAGAAAATAGTGTATACACATAAGATATGTTATTATGATTCAGGGCCTATATCTGATAATGTGGTAGTAGTGCCTTTTTATTCTTGTTTTTTTTTTTTAATCCCATAACACATTTTCTGCTCATTTCGATTGTAATTAAAACCTGTTTAATCCTGTAGAATCCGGATGTAGTTATTCCATATTTTTTTCGTTGCTTTTGTTTCATGGGTTAAATGAGCTTTACGACAATTTCGAATACCGAATACCGAAGATAGTAATAATTAAGGGGATGAACTTCAATAACGTTGCTATCGATGTGAAAGATTTTAGATGTCAGCTAGTGATATGGATATAATTGTAAAATACATGGCGGTTAAAAGCATTTACTTCTTCACATTAAAATACGACCATGCTACTGAAAAGAGCACAGCGTCTCACAGTGTGTTCACAATGTGTCCACATAGTTGCCCATGTGAAAACGCTCGAATTTAACAGTCTAAAGATGATTTTTATACTGTCATGTGGTTTTTCGCAATGTGTTCACAATGCTAAAACAATCGATTTTTTAAAGGGATTTTACACTGTGTTTCGTAATATTATCACACTGTGGGACATTGCGTTCTTTCCAGCAGGGGAGACATTTTGCAATGATCACTAATTATCATCCCTCGAAATACTCTATTGAAAGTAGAGCGGCAGATATGTATTCCCTTGACATTCCATCCTCCCACGACCTTACGTAACTGCAGCCATTCCGCATCCCGTCTGTCAGTCACGCAGTTCATCAATGAATCGTCCATGAAATCACAAGAAGATATTTAACTGTGTCTCATCAAAGCTAATAATGCGTGTGCGTTATGAATTCGCATTCACCGCGTATACGCCCCGTCCATTAGTCGGTCTTTTGTGCGGCACGGGCGACAATGCAGCGCTATTTATGGCGCGCAATCAATAACTTCTGGCATTGCAATTTAACGTTGAACCTTTCTCGCTGCTTTTTGAGAAGGTAATTCTGCACAAAGAAAGTCACTAAAAGTATCTTAGAAGTTAACTTCTCTAAGATGGGTTGACAAAGGGGAGATCGTGGTTCATTTGGCTTTATAGAACAGCTTTTAACAGAGAGAGAGGGAGGGAGAGTGAGAGAGAGAGAGAGAAAAAAAAAAAAACAACCTGGCGTTTTCGTCGACAACAAGTCTGCCTTGTTTACAAATCGATGTTTGTGATCGTCACACTCTGGTAGCGATAGACTCGACCTAATATTCACCCACCAGAATGTGCAGCAGAAATTATATTTCCAGAGAAGCAGATGCTCACTTGATTCTCTTGCAAAATGGGGCACGTCATGTGAAAACATGGCATGTAACCAGACTGCGTGACAGTTATATTAATGTTTAGCTTCATGTAAGAAAATAATAGTACAATGTACTTACGATGTTTACTGCCAAGTTCTCGTATCGCAATCATCTAACAATGGGCAGAGTCGGGGGTTTAAGGCTCGGAGATCAGAGAAATAAAATCTCGGAAGATGTCACATAATGGGCATGACTGAAATGCATAACTATATAGTGTATGGCATTGTGAAAAATTCTGCCTGAAATGAAAGCATTTCTATACAACCCTGCCTTCTAAAGGCTTAAAGGGATGATACAGTATTGGTGGAGATGAGAATTGGGATTTTTACTTTTTGCGAGATACCAAGAAAACGCTTATAATATAGTACAGAACATACCATTTTAAGAGGAATTCAAAGTTTATTTGATGAAAATCGGGTTTGGAATGACTGAAACATCCAAAAACAAAGTAAAACAAAGCGGTCGTAGAAAAGTGTGGGTCCCACACTTAATATCAGAATCGCTCTGGTTTGGATATCTCAGCCATTTCAAAACCAATTTTCATCAAATAAACGTTGAATTCCTCATGGAATTACATGTTCTTTCATGTTTCATAAGATGTTTCTCATTATCTCACAAAAAAAAAAATGTTAGAAACCTGAAATTAGGTCTCAACCAAAACTATGCGATCCCTTTAATTTCAAAATTAGGGATTTATTAGAAGAGTTCAATAGGTTGCAGAATGCCATACCAAGGATCATTCTTCATCTCAAAGTATAAATGGGTTCAGCAGTTTCAATTTAGATATCTTTTGTAGTGGATGGATTTTTTTTTTCATGTGAAGGCGTACACCGATAGTATGCAAAAGTTGATCAAGCAAAAATGTACAAGACAGATCATAGCAATTGTCAGACGGTAATCATTTGGATTATAAAACATCCCAAAGTCATTTAAACTTTATGGTATATACTTTCAGTCATGCGCATGTAGAATTTTAGTTATGCCTTTAAAGGGGTGGTATAGTTTTGGTTAAGATGGGGAGTGAGTTTTTAACTTCTTGCGGGATATTAGAAACCACTCTTGAAATATTAAAGAGCAAACAAATCCCGACGGGAATTCAAAGTTTATTTGATGAAAATCGGTTTTGAAATGACTGAGATATCAACAAAAACAAGTAAAACAAAGTGGCCGTAGTACAAGGTGGATTCCACCTTTCGGTTTTGAAATGACTGAGATATCAACAAAAACAAGTAAAACAAAGTGGCCGTAGTACAAGGTGGATTCCACCTTTCGGTTTTGAAATGACTGAGATATCAACAAAAACAAGTAAAACAAAGTGGCCGTAGTACAAGGTGGATTCCACCTTTTATCATAAGAACCTCTTCATTTTTTGATGTCTCAGCCATTTCAAAATCACCAATTTTCATCAAAAGAACTTTGAATTCTTCTAAGAATTGTATGCTGTTGCATACTTCGTAAGAGGTTTCTCATTATCTCAAAAAAAAAAAAAAAAGTTGGAAACCTGGGGGGAAGCCCCATCTCAACCAAAACGATATCATCCCTTCAATACAGAGATGGACTCACAGCCCATCCATTTCTCGGCGAATCAGTATTAGTCTGCTCGCCATAAAATGTAGATCATGATACACATATGTCGGTGATGATCATCCCTGCGACTTGACGTGAAATGGGCAACAAAGCGGGTAGGATCTAGCTGACGGCGAATATGTCATGCAGCACATTGGCGCGTGATTATTTCTCGCAAAAATAGGTCTCACCACCCCAAAAGCAACCGTCTGTGTCTAAATTGGGAAAAGAGGAGAATTAACCCACATGCGTTATGGAAGTCGACCATTACTGTCTTCATGTTCGGATTTGGGATGGAAATCTTTTGTCGAGGGTGGGGGAGGGGGGGGGGACGAATAAATAGAATGGGGATAATACAGTCTTACATTTTGAGTATAAATAAATGTAATTGGTTATCAATTACCTGAAGGGCAACGAAGGGTCGACTGCATGCTGACGGGCCCTATGCTGATGGTGGGGGTCGAGGCCGGTCATACCATTCCACAGTACATACTACACATCCACGCACCAAGACACATTCACCTGAAGTGAATCACATCTCCTTATTCAAGAGAATCCCGAAGTATTATTACATTACTGTCATCAGGCTAATGCACAATTTGCAGCATTAGCTGTTGCTATGTTGGACAAGACTTACCCAAACTTTCTCTTTATTTACCACATCCTTTGTTGTAAAGGTATGCATGAAAAAAAAAACAAAAAAAAAAACAAATGATTTTCATATGGACAGGTCCATTCGAGACTGTCCCCCTTGAAACACATCACTTTTGGACAGTGGGCAATTGTGTTCAATCAAGCAAGATACATGGGGTAAGTAATGGAGACATAAATATTAACTTATACCATAAATAGGGGGAGTATCATAATGTATGATAGCTCTCGGTCAGTTCTAACCAAGCTGTATATAATATCCTGATGATTTGAAACATTGTAGACCCTACTGGGCCTATTAGCTAATTAAGACATAAACCCTATGAATAAGTGCTTTGCAGTACGTTGCAGGATCTCACGCGACATAGATTTTACAAATCCCCCTTTCCATATTTTTTTTTTTCTGTGAACACTCTCTTGGTGGAAGAAATGTTTCTATCCCCTCGTGCAACCGGATCTCAACATCCAATTACATTTTGAAACAATCAATTTCATTTGGTATGATCGTTTCTTTACATTCTTTCGTTTAAATCAATACTCAAAAGAGAAAAGACGTTCTATGCGAATCGAAACAATAGACCAATTAAAGGATTAGCGTACACTTTCAAATTGTATGCGTGCCGTATATCACCACAATGTTTCTAGTTTACAGCGGATCCAAACGATCCTAGACACCTGTGCGTAATGACAATAATACCGATCATCATCATCATCGTACTTGCACCACTGGTATTGCCGAATAATGTTCTGGTCCCTGTTACGAGCTCAGTATGTTGATGACAAATTGGTAGGAATACATCCCACGATAAGGTGTTTTATCCACGATGTCCATCTTTCCCCTGGAGTGTTAGAAAGTTACCCGGCAGCTCTGTATAATTCACAACGGCAGAGCCACTTATGCAGAAGAACGATGATGCTTCCATGGCCAAGAGAGACCAACACATCACCATCAACATCAGGTGGTCAGGCGTCAATGTCATCAATAATATCGTGGTTGTTGTTATGTCGGAAGTTGTGAGGTGCGTAGATGATTTGAGCTTATTCCCATTCCCCTTCTTCCGTTATATGTCAAACTGATTATAAATTCAATAAAAAATGGATATATCTTGGACGAAAATGAACACAGTTTGTTGAGAGTTTTCACTGTGATAAGGGAGCGTAACGTGACAAAATTATGAATTTCGTATTTAAATCTATCTCATCAAACTTTTATTCTTATGCTGCTATTCCGTGAGGGGAATACTCAAGCAAATAAAACTAGCAGAGTCCAGGCTATTATTCTTTCTTCTTGATTGATAAGTACAGTCCACCATCGGGTGTATAGTTGTACTATTTGGCAGGTCTGGTGGGTAACATTCCTACATCTTACTATTACTTACCATACTTACATCTTACTTTCAAGGAAATTATATAATTAGATGTTTGTGCGGCACAAGGTACATAGCTGTTTTATTATTAACCCTTTGTGTACCACATTAGATTCATGTCTATCATGTCTATAGGTTTGTGTGTGAAATTATGTACATTTGAATCATTCGCACAAAAAGGGTTAACTGATTTGGATGAAGTTTGTGGCAGTCAAAGTGGGTGGCAGCCAGGGAGCTTCTAAAAGATAAATGTGGCCAAGATGAGTATAGTGTTTCAAAGGATTATCTAACATATATCAGAAGTTATACATCGTATAGAGTGATGTTGGTCTGTAAAATACAATGCATTCTGTCTAATTGTACCACATGACTATGTGTACGAAACGTTTCAATCACCGACATTCCACTTGGCTTATATATTATGATCACTATAACTGACAATAACGAAAACTGGGAGACCAATGCCGAGACTGAAATTGTGTTAAGGTTTGGGCTGACTTTGCATGGCCGCTAAGGTAGGATATAAAAGTCTCTTACCTAGAAGCACGACTGCTGTCTGCCACAGGGGTTCGAATCAGGGACCCCAACACCATCAACATGTTGGTTTATTCGTTTCTTTGACTATTTTTTAATGTAATGTTTTTGACAAGTTTTGGTGTAGCAAATGAGATGCATATAACAGTGTATATTGTTCAGCTAAATTGTTGCATAGCAGAATGATGATGTCACTGCTGGAATTTTGAAAGTTTTTTTTTTGTTTGTTTGTTTTGTTTGTTTGTTTTTTTTTTTTAGAGATGGGGCTTAACAGGGTGTAAGAAATAAGAAACACATATGTTTCAACTTAGGTGATACACAATTTCACGAAGTAATTAGGGAATTGGTTATGCACATCCTTAAAAGGCATCAATAAAGAAGTCGATATAATAGTTGGATTTCAGGGACCTTTTAAAGTAGATATCAGAGAGGCTATTCAGAATAAAAACGTCAGTGGTGAAAATGTGGGATGATGCTGAGCATATGATATAGCATAATTGGAATATCATTACAACCTTTTATACTTTCCTTACGCTAATTACGATGACACCGCGGGGTGATTTAGCCCTATTTTTGCTGTCTACTGTATGCCATGCAGTATCCCTAACAGTGTCCATGCCGCCATTTACCTACCACCTGTCTGCATCAAAGAAAATCACTTCATATTGCATGTGTCCACTGAGAGCTGGGAATCAATTTCTCTCAACGCTTAGTACTCCAGCTTCCATTCATGCGTGTTTATGGTGAAACATTACCTCATCAAGATCACAAGTTACTACTTGCAATACTCTTACTGTATCCGCTGTTTCATCTTTTCTTTGCAGAATATCATGTGTGGAGGGAATCTGCAAGAGCGAATTTTCTTTTTCCAAGTTTCTGGCAATCTCTCAAGAAAGAGTTATAACTCATTGTAATGACATATCGGAGATAAACTCTGAATGTAGATGTTTCATTTGACAGTTTTCACTAGTTGTACTAGACAAGGACTGCATATACGATACCTGATGCCTTTGCCAACCGATTCCTTAAAAGTGCAGTGTATGCTGTTGGTGAACGAAGTTTCACGTCTATGGCTTCGTTATTGTGCACAAGGGAGGGGGCACGAAACGAGCAGTTACTCCATTACTACTAAGGCATAATAGGTTTGGACATGTATTGGACACGGAATACAAATAATCACTCTATATCTACGAAAACACTAATTTGTCATCACATTTCCGTCTGGATCTGCGCCTCACAGAGATTGTACAAGACAGAAGAGAGAGAGAGAGGTGGAAGGAGTTGAGATCAGAATTTTCTTGGGTTAAAGGGATCGCAAACCCAAAGAACAATGTGGATTGAGTGAACGCAGCAACATTAGTAGAACACATCAGCGAAAGTTTGAAGAAAATCGGACAATCGATGCAAAAGTTATGAATCTTTAAATTGTTGGTGTTGAACCGCTGGATGAGGAGACTACTAGAGGTTATGACGTATAAGTGGACAACAATATAAAGAAAATAAAGGAAATTCCACAAAAATTCATTTATCATGAAAATTACAAATTCCATCAACTTGATACTGACATGAAAATCAAGGGTAGCAATCATTTCCCCTGCTTTCTGAAAGCGGTTAGTCAAGTGCTCTTTCGTAATGGTAGAAAAGTATGTTTTTTCTTTATATTTTCTTTGTATTGTTGTCCACTCATACGTCATAACCTTATAGTAGTCTCCTCATCCAGTGGTTCCAACACCAAGACTTTAAAAATTCATAACTTTTGCATCGATTGTCCGATTTTCCTCAAACATTTACTGATGTGTTCTACTAATGTTGCTGCTTTCACTCAATCCACATTGCTCTTTGGGTTTGCGTTCCCTTTAATACGCTGTGGCAACAGTAGTTTGGAGCACGTATGCAAAGGTGGTTTGCGATGGTATCATGATACTGGTTTAAAGTCTGTGACAAGCGTAACTGTATACGGGCCAAATCCATTCAGTACGCCCAGTACTTAAAGAAACTCAAACAAATCTGGAAATACCACAGTCCCACTTTGAAATCAAAGCTTTGTGGGTAAATTCCATGTCTGGTTGCAGTTGCCATCATACGTTGACAGATTGTTGATATAATTTATGTTAACGCGTCTTCGGGTTAAGAAACGAAAGTTTTTTTTTTTTATCTTTTCATATTTTTAAAGCATTGCGTTACACTATGAAGCCGTATGATGTCAGAGATGTCGTCAACACCACCATCAGTAGTACATTTCGTGTGCTCATTTTAACACAGTGCACTTCATAGTTACATCGAACACGGTTATAATGAGATTCTCGCTCGTTACAATGAAGTAAAAATCAAGGTCCAAGAATATCATCTCTATATCATTATATTACTCTATACTGTTAAGCTTTAACGAAATTTCGGTATAACGAAAGAAAACTGCCGGTACTTAGGACTTTGTCATAACAAGAGGCACCTGTGCCATATTATGTCAAATCGAGGAGGTACAAGGCGAGATTGTAATGCCTCCTTGGTCACATCCAATCGTAAATGAGACATCTCGGATATAGATGCTGGGAGAATGATGAGAGTGCCGATGTACGTGTTGCTTGAGGTAACACGAGGTAATTATTAATCTCTACAATAGGTTTCTTAAGCATTAGATATTTTTCTTGTGCAAACCATGCAAAAACAACAACGCGAACCATACAGTATTATGCTG
Source organism: Diadema setosum (assembly GCF_964275005.1). Classification (NCBI taxonomy): domain Eukaryota; kingdom Metazoa; phylum Echinodermata; class Echinoidea; order Diadematoida; family Diadematidae; genus Diadema; species Diadema setosum. The sequence goes on from NC_092690.1 coordinate 27,141,427, forward strand.
CTATGCAGAAACATTAGCCTTCGGAAGGCCAACAGAATCCATACAAAAATAGAGAGGAGGACACACAGAGAGAGAAAATAAGAGCAGCTCTTCGAGAAAATGAAATACAATGAGACATTCATGTGGAACAGTGATCGATGATGTTTTTGAGGGCTTGGACATGAAAACTGCCGCACATCCTATTAGAGGAGCAAGACCTAAGAAAGCCTATTAGTGTGGGGTTTGCATCGGCGCGTAACATGTATACAGCGGACCTTCCATTTAAAAGATTTACCATAAGACTGCTGGCTTGTTTGTCTTCGTGCGTTTGACGGTCATCTCATGTTTGCCATAACATACCAAGGATCTTTTTACTGGGGTGTCTTTTTGATGCAGACGATGACACAGTTGATAGTGCTTCTTTACTAGCAAAATGTTTTGTCCGTTGGGCCCCAGCAACGCAAACCTGAGCAACGATTGAAATCATAATTTTGTAACTCAGTTCTGATTGGTCAAATTTGAAGCATAGGTTGACTTCTCTTGGAGAGCCATGTTATATTTTATGTATTTTTTTTTTAACTGAGAAAAATGAATATAGATATAAATATAAATATAAATATAAATATGAATACTAATGTATATATATATATATATATATATATATATATATATACATTGAAATTGAAATTGGATTGAAATTATGGCTTACTGTTATGCCCCCGGGGTCCTTGACGGCATTGCAGAATTATAACGCCACTTTGAGATTATCCATACAATCCATAACCTATACAATTATCACATTTTTCCCCCTCTTTATAATGTTTCCCTTAAATACAATTGTATACTCTGTAACGTGTAATGATGCATATAGGGACAATTCATGCAGTTCAGGGCATATTGTTAAATTCCGTTACGTAAAAGTCTACTGTATGGAAACGGAACGCAGAGATAAACTGATATGAGCTGAAACGTAAAATGTCATCTGTTTAGGCGCACGCAAACCAAATCCAACATCATCGTGTTCTAGTACTTTTCTTTTTGTAACTCAGACTGGAAGTAGCAATAAATGATAAAACGTGAAATGTTTGCGTAATAATCATATTTGTGTCAAACTGTATGGATAAGTTATTGTCTTTATTCTTATTTATCATTAGCTATCCATACTGATAATATATCAAGAAACTGATTTTGTCATACTATCTTCATTGCCGTATTTTGTTGGATTGTGCTAGTATACATGTAAATAATTATGATATACATTTACTTCTAGGTTTCGGAGTGCATTGTGATCACTAATCCCTACGTTAAAGGGTGTGTACAGTTCTGGACGAGGTGAGGATTTAGCATTTAACGTTTTGCGAGATATTCAGAAACCACTCTGTGAGATGTCGAGGAGCATGCAATTCTAAGGGGGTATCAAAAGTTTATTTGATGAAAATCGGTTTTGGAATGGCTGAGATATCAAAAAACAATGTGAAACAAAGAGATCCTGATAAAAGGCATGGCCTGTCGCCTTTTATTATTATAATCTATTTTTTTTTTGGGATATCTCAGCCATTTGAAAACCAATTTTCATCAAATAAACGTTGAATCCTTCTTAGAATTACATGCTCTTTCATATTTCATAAGCGGTTTCTCATTATCTCACTTAGGAATGTTCAAAACATGAATCCCCACCTCAACCAGTACTGTACAGTCCCTTTAAAAGACTGTATTCAACTCAAAAAGCACGATACGTCAAGGGAAGCTTCATGAATAGACAATCGTACACTCCAGAACCCTGACAGTATTTTTTTACGCACTTCAACACATTCCCCCTGTTATTCTTGTCTCTGTCTCTCAGCTGAACTTGTCACAAACCTCAAATTACCCGACATGATTTCAATGCATGAAAATATCTATCATCTTTTTTTAAGTGACTGAAAACATGATGCATATAATATCTAGACAAAAGAATGTCAACTTTTTGTGAAAGCATAGAGCTGAAATAGACTGTGACGAAGAGGAAACTCATGCGTCAACTCCAGAGAAGAAAGAAAATGGGATTCTATAAAAATAGGTGTCATTTGCAATAAACTGCTGTGCATGGATATCGGCAACGCAAGATAAGAAGAAGAAACAATAATTGTGTCTTCACCGCCTCGTTAAACGCGCTATAGGGTGCAGGGTTGGTGCAGAAGCGGCGAATGCGTTTAGATTGCGTTATGAAAGACACGGTAGGTGATTTCGGCACCTCTAATCGGCGAAGTTCTTTTCAGCAGTTCATAATTTTGTTTAATCCCCTGTAAACTGTTTGTATGGCATGGACCCATCATTCTAAGAGCATAATGGCACACTTACGGGCGGGGCGATTGACAGCGGCCCTGCTACCCTTTTTGCAGCCTCCTGTCGAAAAAAGGTCAATCGAACAGGGGCAAAAAAAAAGTCTGAAACGTTTTTGTTGGTTGCTTGGTTACAAGCACGGCTATCGTAACGAAACCTTCTTTTTTTTCCCTTTCTCTTTAAAATGTGCATCAATGATGCTTTCGGGATGGCAAAGAAAATATCAAATGACAGCAGGTTGCAGAACACATTGAATTAGGGGGATGTATCGATACTAGTTACCGAGATTATATTGATACCGGAGTGACTTTGAGGTTACTAGTTGGATGAACCACTTCATAACCTTTCTCTAAGAAATAAACATCGAGCTATATTTGTGGAATTTCCTATCTGGAGAGAAATCAAAATCATTTCAAAATTTGATTACCAGGTGTGGAAAAAGTAAAATCAGGACGGCATTTATCTGTTGTTCACACAGTCAGTGCACGCAGCAATACATTTTTTTTTTTTTTTATGTATGCAACTCTGCCTGGTGTTGACTAACAATTACAACCCCTAAACAATTAACATGCTGAATGGATAACACGCGAGAAGAATTCCCCCCTGGGGTAAAATTGATATCGGTTTCGATTATAACTCCTGATAACAGGTCAGCATGAAAGAGATCTTTAGGATAGGCAGCGGAGGAAATGAGCCAAAGTTTAGACAAACTTCTCCACCTGTGGTTGATATCATCACCGCCATCTATATTCGACACCACCAGTCAGATTCTTTTCATCTTTAGTATAGTTTGTGCGCTCACATCACATCAAATTGGCCACGCCAACGCAACGTCACGCCTGTCCCATAATTCAAAGCCCACCAGACCAGACGAAGTTTCCCCTGTCCCATTTAAGCGCAGACATTTCATCGTTGCTCATTTATGATATCCATCTGCACTGAAATCTGGTCATCATCACGGGCGTTAGGACAAGCTATTCGCAAACCAGTCGATTCTGGACGAACCAGTGATAAATGCTAGGCCAATATGGAAAGAAGACATTCATCAATTTACATCAGGCATACGAGTGCGTAGAACCTAACAAAAAGTTTCTTTTTGTTTGTTTACGAATTTACTTAAACGACTTGCTGAACTTAGAAATGCGATTTCTTGTTTCATTTTATAATGACCCAATAAAGACTTTGTTGGATAATCCTATACTCCTCTAAAAAATAAGTCCTTCTACAATCACAATAGACCAGTTCGTAATTCCACTTTGCGCATGAGCAGAAAAAGGTCATTTGTACCAACAGGCATTTTGGTTTATTAATTCACTGAGATAAACATCTGTAATGTGATGATTATTCACGTGTGCTTGCCAGCACATCCACCTGATAGCAAGCCTGGTATTTGGCAATATAAAAAAAAAATGTTGTTATTGCATTCAATACGAAATAATGAATTAAATGCCTGCTAAAGTGTTAACTGACGGACTATTCTGGTCACCTGGTCTAAACACAAGTTCATAATTTGTTTGAACACGAATTCCATAAATTGTTATGTTGGGCAGCTTATGCATTATACTGCTTTGAAAACGAGTGATGTGCCTAACCAACTGAGAAAAAATAATGGTCATTTTTGTACCAAGGTGTACGTGAGCTAATTACGAACTGGCTTATTCAACTCGGTGCCTTCGTTCATCCAGTGATGATACCCTTCGAGTTCCAAGCGTATGCCATTAATTGGGGCAAAAGAGCTTCCTCCCAGTTTGCATCACAATTCTCTCTATATAGCATGTCTAGAACTCATTGTCCGTGAAATACCTCCTTTGTGAGATTTCCTACCTGGGGAGAAATCAAATTCATTTCAAACTTCGAAATTCACGGAACGATCTCAAGATCTCTATTTGTTTCGGTAAGCCTAATGCTTTCCTGTAAATTTTGGTTCTTTTTAAAGGACGCAAATATATATATATATATATATATATATATATATATATATATATATATATGGGGCCTACCATTCATCTTTGGGTAAGCAAATGAATAGGCGCGTGCTTGAGTACGTGTGAATTTCTGTGACCCTTGAGTTTACACAAGCTCCTCAAGCAGGTTATTTGAAGACACGAATCTCCATATTATGATCGATGTATAAACAGGTGGTGTCAACAAAACGAGGAGTTTGAATCATACTTAGCACTGTTGATTTGCAGATAAACACCTATTCATCAATTCCCAGGATTTAGTTTGTCAAATATAATTCATACTTATGTTCAGAGATCGCCTATAGCTTTCAATTTATTTCCAGGGTTCGGACTTTTTTGGGTGGAATATTTTGATACAGGAACAAAATACAATAGAAGTCGAGAAAGTGGATGTAGTACTATGCGTGGGCGCATACGTGTACTTGCCTGCGTTTCGGAAAGGGAGGGAGGCTAGGGGGTAATCATCATTCTTCAAAGGAGGAAATAAAAATACATTAACAACATACGGTAGTTACCTTCTTAGAACAATAGCAGGAACAAATTAAGGTTTTGGCATCCCGATTTGATCTTTTCGTCTAGAGCGGGGAAGATTGATATTGGATATTTGGGTCCGACGCATGTTTAATAATTAAATGATTTATGTGAATGCAACAACATGATTGTAACTAAGCAAGTGTGCTTAGAAAATTATGGATTACGGCGATAAGATTTGAATTATCATTACTAATTGTACTGTTATTTCGACTTTGCTGTATTAGCAATATATCAATTTCTTCCTTTCGCAACGAAGCAGTCACGCGTCCTTCTGGGGGGGGGGGGGGTTGGGGAGAGAGAGAGAGAGAGATGTGAGATTTTTGCAGCTGCACCACGGTAGATCCTTTCTGCTCTTCTTGTGTTTTTATTTTCTTTTTATTTTCTTCTCTTTTTTTTTTTTGCCCATCAGGTTTCCCACTGCGAGAGAAATAGAAAAAGAAGAAGCAACCGCTGCCTTCATTTCTAATAAACTCGGACACCACAATTTTGATTCAGCAGAGCGGATGTAAGCTCTCTCTTGTTCGGTTATAACGCCGAGTATATTCGGTGCGAGAGGACTTCGCGCGGCAACTGGCCATAATAATAGATGGCAATGAACTACTAAAGAAATGGCATGAATAAGAGTACTAGCCACTGAAAATTAGACAGTGTTAGATGCCTACCATTATTACCTTTGATAGATGTGCTATAACCGGCGAACACCTGCTACAATTGTAGCTTCGCAAAGGGCTTTCTTAATAGCGAAAAAGAAAAAAGAAAAGAAAATGCCGTGTCGCGGAATATTACCCCCTGTCGTAAGACTTGGCGCAGAGCTTTATTTTTTTTTTCCCCACCAGCTCTGATGGACGATAAAATTGCGGCATTTTCAAAAGAGCTTCGCAACCCGTATCTCATTTATCTCCTGTTGAATACACAGCAGATTTCTGATTTGTTATCTTATTTTTTTTTTAGAGTGTCGCTGTGCCGTACGTATTTTAAAGGAACAAATTTCGCAAGTTTGCAAATTCTCACTTTGTCAGAAACGAACACGTCTTCTTTGTAAGTCACCCATAACACCGGAATTAGATTTGCGAAAGCGGTTTTGTAGGAGTGAAAAAAAAAAATAATATGGCTGTATGCCAATAGGGCTCTTTATTACTTTGAGAATGTTCTTTAAATGTGAATGTTCTTGACTATCAGTTTGAAATAATTTCCTTGAGGAAATATGAATGTACAACGTATAACACCCACCTGAAAGAAAGTCAGTCACATGCAGTCACGCATATAAACGCATGCAAATGCAGACGCAAAGACAAACTTAAATCCTTTCTCAGTAAAGCACTAATCAACTCTTTCATCACCATGGCAATTTTCATAGCGTACCATGATGTTATTCTAAATATCGTTGAAGCACAGAATAACATCCCAAAATGGCGACAGGTTGCCATGGCTACAAAATAAAACTTCAGCGTCATCATACACTATAGTCTAATGATGCCCTTTCAAACTGAAGCAGACCCTAGACAATTTTGATGGAGAAGGACGGTTATGACTGCAGCTCACAAATATACCAAGATCCTGGATAAGTTGAAATGCACATCGGTACAGACTCAACACTGCAATGAATACTCGTAACTGCGTCGAAACGATAATCTTACGACCACTCGTCCTCTGACCTCCTTAAAACTATTCATTTCTTACCGCAGTCTATAAAAATGCGTAGGTAAAGACCTCGGATGCTGCAAGCGTCGAAAATAACTCTTATCACGTCACACGTTCTTTGTATTTTAACGAATAACAACGTCTAATCCCCTTTAATTCAATTCTTCGTGGTAGGAAACGTGTCGCGGTACTATTGTCGACGTGCCTTTGATGGGGGATTACATGCGAATTGGGGCGTCCCTCTTTGAAATCTCTGAGCCCAAATCGGATATTGATTGCTATCATAAACGAATATGATAACTAAATAAACAATGATTGGAACTTTTAGCCTCAGGGTGGTCTCGTCTCGTCCCATGGTGTGGATTCCATGCGAGAAAATATGTCTATTGAACACAGGACTGCGATAACATTCTATCACCGAAGATTTCAGGTGTCACAGAGCATGTCTGCAACGTCACGACAACTAAACTTACATGTTGAGGATTTGATTTTCATGACATCAACATCACATGTTTTATTAACAATTTATCTGTTCCTGCTCTCTGCTAAATATACGATCCCTCCCCTGAGAAGTAGTGCAAACATCACAATATTGACTGGGAGTCAAAGGCATTCTTACGGGTCAATTACACAACTTCCAAGTAAATCGGATTAATATGATTTAACAATAGTATCACATCTGCATTGTGAAGATAATCCCCGACGTGACCACGTTCTGCACGTAATCTAATGAGCGAGCCAATGTAACAAATTTATTTGGTTTTGACCGCAAAGCGTGTTTTCATAGATATCTATAGATATCTACACGTGTTCCATGTAGTTTGATCATGAATTAAGTAGGTCGATCGATAGGACTCACTAGACCTGGGCCCCATTTCATAAAAAGTTAATATGATCGCAAATCTTCAGCAATTCTTGCTGGAATGACAATTGTCATGGTAACGACAATTCAGAATCCAGCTTCCTGATTGGCTGTTGCTATGGGAGGTTGCCATTCTAGCAAGAGTTGCTGTCATATCAACTTTTAAGAAATGGGGCCCTGGTCTAGTCAGTTTCATGTAATTTTTGATGTGGTTCCAAGAACTGTTTGAGATGGTGATCAGTAAGGACCCAAAGAGGTATACGGGGCTTGGCTTGGCATGGGCCTATCCATGACAAAGCATTATTTTACAGTGCTTTATCGTGTTGAACGGCAAGTGACAAGAGACTTCTGGTTAGTGGTCTAGACCTATTGCTTGCTATTCGGTGTATCCCAACCTGTTTGCGGCAACTCTACTCAACTGTAACACCAAACACTAATATGATTGTCACGTTGCTCAATATTATAGGGTGAATTTGATATTGAGATAAGCTTGTGATAAATATCATTTCTGTCACTCATTATTCAATTTTCTTCACCGAGCTACATCTGCTTGTAATCAGGAACCCAGTTCTGTAAGAATTCATAACTGTTTTCGGTAGATCGACACTATTTCAGTAAAAGCTCTGCGTCTATCAATGGAAGGCCACATTGAAACATCCCCAAAATATTCGTTACGACTTAATTTGATCAATATTCTCAAGTTGTTGCAATGAGGAAACAACTTTTACTCTCATACCAAATCTCCGTGGAGCGAGATGAAAAACTGCATAACAAGCAAAGATATGTAGGTGCATTTCAAGTAGTATAACCAATATGAAAAAAAAAAAACTCCGTTCGAATAATGAATAATAATAATAGAAAAGGCAGTAACATGGTAACAATGTAAGAATCTACATGTATTTTCGGCGCTTAGAAAATATCACGTTTACACACACACACACACACACACACACACACCACTGAAAACATGGTGAAAAGGACACATGCATGCAGTCAAGTAATCAAAGCAATTCAAGAGCAAGTCAATTGGCCCTTACCAATACCAACGTCTTTGCAGATGTTATCAATACCCCGCCTTAGCACGTGGGCGATGTAGCCGCAGTTTTGATCAGAGTACAAAATCATTCGTCGAAGAAGAAAGACGAGCAAAATGCCATTCAGCCTTTGGCAGGTGCTTCAAAATCTCTCTACATTAACCATTATATTACCGGTACATCATTCGTCACGGCATGTTACTAACAATTATTCCTCTTGACAGGAACTCGAAAGATCATTTCATAGTCATGATAGTGCTGGCGAGCAAAGCCGAGCAAGCACTCAAGGAAAAGCGTATGCCGCAGTTAGACGATTTACTCGTTTCAGTTATCAAAGAATTCGATCACCTGCGAATATGCAATGATGCATTGAGGCGATCGATATATATTTCACGTCGCTAGCAGCCATACGTGTACGGCTGGAACAGTTACCGCCGATTTTACGTTCGTCTGCGGTAGATAGCGACAGGCCCGCCTGAAAAATTCATGAAATTCACAATACCCACCTGTGCATTCTACGATGAAGAAAAAAAAAAAAAAAAAAGCATAAAGAAGTCTGTCCGATCTATTTAAGCGTTTGGGCTCGTAGAATGTATTTTTGTCATTTGATGATAATTATGATTAAACATATCATGCGACGCTGAATGATAGCCTCATTTTTGACTAAATTTCTAATCTACATAATCATAAGAAAAATGAAATAACAGTCAATTTCCTGACTTTTCCAAGAACGCTCAAAAAGAAAACAAGCAATACAAAGTAAAACAAACACTTTGCCAACAGATTGAAAAAACATAACGTAAAAAAAAGAAATAGTGTAAAAACATGTAGCTGTCACTGTGAGAAAGAGGTATTATGCACGAGAATTTTGCTTCCTATGTCGTATTTTCTCTTCTAACGAATGATAATATGAAGTTGCTCGCTGTCTTTATTTTTCGCCTCACTGAGAACCAGTTTTTAAAATACACTCGATGACTTATTGCCTGTGTGCAAATTACCGAAATACATACATCGCACTAGTCGTGGACAAAGATGCAAAGAATAATATTTACCCTGTGCTCCTCTCCTAGCTTCTCTGCTTAACGACCAGCATACTTGGTGAGAAATTCATTTCGTGGCTATCCATTGTCGGAGCAAAGTACCAATTCCCTCGGGGTAAATTTTGTGATTATTTAAGTGGAGGTCAATTTCGAGGAAGATTTCTCATAATTAAACGTGATGGGCGAGGAGATCTTGTGTAAACACTAATTTCCTGCTGGCGAACTGGGAAGAAGATTTCGCGAAGGTATCATAACTGCCAATATCAACACAAGGGAGGACTAATATGACTGCGAGAGGGCGGGCTCGACCGAAAAATTCATGTCGAGATTCTGTAATGAAACTCAACGAAAATAAACTTCTCGTCAAGGCAACATTAGGGAGAAATCAAACTGATGAAGACCGAAATACGTTTGTCTATGGTTGTTATTGTTGTTTTCAAAATCGCAGCAATCTTAAATAATGTTTGCGTTACCGCTCTATCCGTGGTTCAACTTTATCATATTGATAGCTTTTGCCTTGTATGTGTTGATCCTTTCCGTTTTAAGCAAACCAAATTTAGAAAAGGACCCCCCCCCCCCCGAAGAAAAATGTCTTGGGGACGCAGAGATCGATTTCACTGTCTATGTTGATATATGTGTATACACACAAAGAAAACCACGAAATAGTAAAGCACGTTCTGACTGCGTCATAATGATAAAATCAACCTGAAAGGGGCACAAAGTTAGAAATGAAAAAAAAAATTAAAATTCGGGGCCGTCTGCAAGGTAAGGCGGAAAAGGATTTGGGATCTTAAAATGAAAAGTTTCAGATCGAATCTTGAACTGTGATTACATTCTCACAATTTAAGACTCAAAATTAGTTCTTGGCGGTGAAAATACGGGGCCCTCTGAAAACATCAACAGCAACAACTATACAACCACTTTAAAAAACAGAACCAATATAAAGGGAAAGCAAAACGGTCCCCCAAATGACGGTATTTCAAACCGGACAAAGAAGACGGCGATTTATCACTGTTACCATTATTGTTATCAAAAGTATTATTATTCATTGAACTACTCATAATCCTCTCCACTACACGTACACACAATTTTCAATCAATTTTCGACCATTCCCTTTGCAATACCGTATCGGGAATGATCGATTCAAATAATTTTCATTATTCCCTATACTTGAAATGTATAAAATTAGAACAATGCTTCATAAAAACACCGTCTTTGTCTTAGTGGTTCTTAAATATTTAACATTTTCCTGTTTCTCATCAAGGTCATTTTCTGTGCTATTTTTTTTTTTTTTTTTTGAGACCAACTCCATCCCCGGACTTGCATCATGGTAATACCTTTCATACTTTTTTTTTTCTTTTTTACTGTTCCTCGAGTTATGAAGTAGACATATTGATTAATATGAGTATACGATGCGTTAAATTAGGGATGGGATTTCTTAAAGTGAGGAGGTTTGCGTCTGCTACAAACTTTGTCTGTTGATGGTCTCCTCATTTTACGCAAAAAAAAGAAGGAAGATAATAGTTATAAAGTGAATTGCTCGCACCTACGACAGAGATTAAACGATATCTCTGTATTGTATCTCAATAGAAAATTGCGACAAGATTGTATTTCAATAGCAACAATTAAATGGCTATTGCAATTCGTCATTTGGAAAAGTTGTTGGGGGTTTGTTCTGCGCATGTGCCGCGAGCCCACCGAAAATTAGTTCTCGTAGGGACTTTTTTTTTAATTGAAGCCAGTCTCAATTCAAAGAATATAGAGACAGTGAGATGATGAATAATAATGATAATAATAATAATAATAATTATAATAATGATGATAATTATAATAATAAACTCGAACATGGCACTTAGAGGGAAAACAGAAAAGATCACGATGGGAAATGAAGGGAGATTGAATTAAATAAAAATGAAATGAAAAGACGGCATTTGAAATAGTGTAAAAATAATACAATTTAAAAAGCAACTAAAGGTCTACTGGGAGGGACAATTAAGAGGTTGGTATCATAACTGATATTTTGATACATTATATGCAGTGGACTCCAGTATAACGAAGTTCTCGGGACCGGCAGTTTTCTTTCGTTATATCGAAATTTCGTTATAACCGAACACATAAACAATGATAATAACAATAATAATAATAACAATAATGATAATAATAAAACATAGCGCGGATATTGTTGTGGCCTGAATTTTTACTTCGTTGTAACCGGAATTTCGTTATAACCGTGTTCGTTATAACGGGAGTACACTGTACCATGTATGTATTCACGTATGTATGTACATAAAGATTATATAATATTATGTGCTATAATAGCAGAATATGCGCTGCATTACAAGCTTAACTTTTGAAAAACGACAGAAAAATGATGAGAAATTATCGCAGTGCTTGGTTGGCAAAGTACATGTGTATATCCATTCCTTGCTGCCATGGCACCGCTGAATACCTGAAGTTACATAGTGATGATAGAAATCGAATAGATTGATACATCATCAGCAAAATCAACTTAAAAATCGTGATTCGTGCGAGAGCATTAGAAATCACTTAAAATTTACGATAATTATGACTTGACACAGTGATATAGGTGGTAGAAACTTCATCATTGTTTGAAATCCAGCACTTGTGAAAAAAACCGTGTTTTCTTCCACTTGATTTTATACGATTTGAAATTAGAATTAAATTTTTCTAATGCAAAGTACTCACGATTGAAACAAAGAGATCAGATGAAAGAAAAACAGTCCTGTTCTGTGTATAAATCCAGGCTAGAATAAAGCAGTTTCTGCTCTTGTCGCAAAACCTGATGAAGAGCGTCTGATGACCACGAGATTATGGACGAACATTTCTCAGCGTAGAAAAGAAAAATCCACAGTCATTCCTGTATTCCCTCAATGCAGGTTATGTTCAAACGACTAGTCCGATTGTATTTTCCGGCATTTGTGAAAACTTAGAAATACAGTTATTTCCGATATACTGGGCTCCGCATAAAATTTTGAAAAATCGATTTCAGAAATCCACAGCACTTTAACTTGCACGCGTCAGGAGCAGAAGTCCCCAAGCTAGTTACTACACCGCTCCGCCAGAGATTACCGGTGAACCCGCATTGGTTGGAAACGTCGGATACTCTTTTGTGGGAAAAAGAGGGAGAACAGCTTAAAACGAAGAATGAAAAAAAAAGAACAACTTTCAGTGTGACGTTTTTGCTGTTTTTGTTCAAACAGAATACAGTGTTTTTTGTTGTCTCGTGATTAAAGCTACCAGCCCGCAAAAGATTGTTGGCGGTGAGAAAAGATTTCAAACGTGGCACTCACTTGGTGAGCTTCGTCAATCGGCGGTTGGATAATCTACCCCGCCAGTGGTCCTCCCGGGTTTGCCTGCCAGCCAGGGGGTTCTGACACAAAGCCCGTTCCTGAAACAGACTTCACCAGGCACACAAAAGGCTGGCGTTTGCCCCGCTAGGAAGCACAAACACGGGGTGTCTGTTTGACGACACAGGGTAAGGGACAGACAAGAACGGACGAACATTGGAACAATCTCTTCCACGGATGAGCTCAGTTATGTGTAGACTGAGCAAACAGTCGCTTTATTCCATTGATCTCTGCGAAGGGAATGCACAAACAACTGCACAATCTTTGCGGCTTGCACAGTTCGTTCCGCCGAGGTGGGGGAAAAACCCAAACAAGAACCAAAGTGTGGTTTGACTGCAAATTAGCTGGTTAGTGTTAATGATAGAGAGTGGTAGCATGTTTTAGACATCAAACATTGGACCCCCTCAGCGCCTTCGACTCATCTATAATTCAAACCCCAAGCAACCTGCAAAAGAGATAATCAAACAATATCATTGTTGCATAACAATGACTTTTCGAAACTTATGAATTACTTCTGGTCAGTTTCCCTTTATTTGCGTTTATCAAATTCTCTACATAGTGACATATTTCAAGGAAAAGGAGACAGTAATATTAAACATATCTTTCAAATATAAGAACTCGATCCTAACGCTGACCGACAGAGTGATAGATTGAAGGAGAGATAGAGAGAGAAAGGGAAAAGGTAAGAGAAGGGTATCCTAATCGATATGAATACAAAAATACATGTATAACAACTGTAGTATTATATGCATATATACATTCATGTTCGTATATACAAATAAGCATGCATTTCTATCTGTAGTTTAAGATTTACACGGACTTAGATTGATTGATAAGGATTTCGCGTGCATAGACGGCACAAGCCATATAAACAGAGAAATAGTTTATCATAACTGTCTCAGAGGTGTTAGATGGCGTCTAAACTTATTACGAATAAACATTCAGAGACGCATTATTTAAAATTAAAGACAATAAAAACTCCAGACGGGATACAAACCGAGCGTCGTGAATCTTGAACATATGCAGCGTAAAGTGTTCGTTGCCATGGAAATCAAGATTTCACTAAAAGTGAAAAAGATTGACATATTTTTATTGATGAACGTGTGATTTTTATTACCATGCGAAATTATATTCCTAAAGAGAACTTATTACATCCTACCCATGAATAGAAACTTTTACAGCCTCACGAACTCGTGTTGTAAATGACAAGAAGAATGATAGGGCGACACTTAAAACTGGAGTCACGTGCCATACATATCTTCTTGAGATTTATGTTTTATATTTATTCCGTGATGTTGAACAAAATCACCTCCACCACCCTGAAATTAAGGCCAGATTTTATCCAGCAAGTATAAAAATATAAGCTAGTGAAACACTTTGAAAGTTTGAGGAAAAAGAGAAATCTGAACAATAGTTATAACAAAAATGTTGCCAGACAGTCATGGTTTAATGAGAAAAATACTGATATCTCCTTATATTTTTGGCTTTATCGCGAAAATTTCATATGGTAGGATGTTTTGTGATACAACAGACATACACATATGAATCATATGGGATATCTTGAACATTTTAGCATCACCGTTATCCCAAAGGTTAACAGGACCTCTAAAGTGATGTCCATGACCCCCACTCTCCAGATGGCCATTCTAAAGCAAAGTGCGACTTCAAGAGACAAAGACAATATTTGTTATTAACAAAATTTAAAATGATTTGAAAAATCCTCGTTTTCATGTATTTTTTCATTATTTTGTTGTGTATCTGAAAAGCACCACTTTCTGTCTCTGGTTTATTTATTTATCATTATCTTTTTATTTTGCTCATTTTCAATAGCTTACTGACGTGTCTTTCATAAGCAGCCCTATATTATATACCTATCTCGTTTACTTTTTTTTTCCCCTGCCAGTCCCTTTCAAAGGTACTGTCTGGAATTGGGAGCAGTGATTTAAAAAAAAAAATGTTCGAGGTATATACGCATGTGTGTAATATCCTGCCATATAAAAATTTCGCCATAAAGCCTCAGATATATCTTTAGTTTTACTTTCTGTCTGTTCCGTCTCTGCTTTTGTTCTTGTCCTTGTCATAGTCCTTTTTTTATTATTTCGCCCGACATTGAGATATCAAAATTTTATACATGGAGTCCTTGACGGATCTTGAGATGCCCTCACCTTCTAGAGTAATTCACAAACTTTACAAGCTATGCTTTTCTTGTGAATTGCTCTTTTCCATGTAGAGTTATAAATTAAGATTGCATTGCTTACTTGTTTATTTATCTAAACCAGTTGATACCATTATATAAAAAAAATGTATTCATGTTTTGTTGAAACGTACGTGATTCAAAGTTCCTTTAAATATTATGTACTCATAATTGTAAGCGTTATGTATGTTACTTTGTATTACTTTATATGGAAATAATATCATTTGAATTGAATTGAAATTGAATATAAGAACATATCACTATTTTTGCGAAAAGCTATAACTGTAGACGGTTTATTCTACAAAAAAAAAGAATATCATAACTATTGTTTACATTTTGTGTATTCACCAATACTTAATATTGACTATAAAGATTAACCTTTTTGCATCGGTTGTTTTCATCCCTAACCCACATTTTAGAACTACTTTGATACATTAAAGGGGGTGGCTAGTAACTGATCAGTGGGAATCAGTGGGAATGCTGGGGGATGATTGTTCCAATCATTGTGGGATTCATTTAAGAGTACATTAAAGATCTATTGTTTTGTGAAAATTATTTGCTCATTAAAGAATGGTTTCATATTCAAGTAATGTGCAGTTTAATGTTTCCAGGTTAGCATGCCTGTACAGTGACGGGGCATTAAACTGCACATTACTTGAATATGAGACCATTCTGAAGCAAATAATTTTCACACAACAATAGATATATAATGTACTCTTAAATGAATCCAACAACAATTGGAACAATCATCCCCCAGCATTCCCACTGATTCCCACTGATCAGTTACTAGCTATCCCCTTTAAAGCTGGTATGTGTTTCATCTGAAAATGATAAATAATGCCTTTATTGTAGCCATCCGACTCGAAACGACATCCTTCTGCAGGGGAAGAGAACTGTATGGCAAAAAGTCCCGAGTAACTATAGACCGACAGGGGAAACGCGTCAGTTGATATCGAAGGGATTTCGATCCCTGCCGCTTCATTTTTGTCTCGCCAAGGTTAGGGCGACACCTCCGGCTTCGATTTCCGCCTCTTGACGTTCGTACCTTCCACATTCATAATCGCTGGCAGGAAACTAATTACGTCTTCATGAATAGAAGCATAATACCCCTTTTATGTCTTCTCCTTATTGTTGTTATTGTTTTGCCATTGCTCTTTTTTTCTTCCTGTCACCCCGATCAATGTGTCAAACATCAAACCTAAGCATCTACGACTATTATAGTTACATATTTTGGCCTATGCTCTCGTCCTTTTTTTTTGGGGGGGGGGGGACAGCTAATGTTGAAATCCTGGACATTATGTTGCCACTGTTATTTAGTAGAGTCGTGTATAATCCAATTTAAAAAAAAAAGGATTGTTAGCAGTTAACATAATTTGATAACACTATTTCAGTGCTATGAATTTAATCGGGAGATCGTGATCAAATTTTTGTGGTCTCAATGATGATGATGATGATGATGATGCTGATGATGATGACAGGGATGATGATGATGATGATGATGATGATGATGATGATGATGATGATGATGGTAAGAATGAAGAATGATATTCCATACACAAACTAGTATAAATTTTGCATTATATATCATTTCGTTGTGCTGACATTTAGTTTAAGAGCAATACGATACAACATGTCTTACCAAAAATAAAAGAAAAAAAGAAAATAAATTCCTTTGCATATCGATTTTTACATTTCTACCTTCCATATAGACTCATTAGTTTGACTTGTCAATAATACTTTGACTATATACAGTGACAACAAATAAACTGATAGAATTTATTTTCCTCATTATTTTGTACTTCCTCTTTGTAGATACGTTGTTGTGAAGAGATATAGATTCAACGGTGGTGAATCAATAGAGAAAGCAATAAGAGATTTGTTTTTAAGCACAAAATTTCACTATAAACCTCCATTTTTTTCGAATAGTTTGCCACATACAAAACTTATTAGCAGACGAGGGCCTACGAAACAAGTATCCCTGCTGGAAAGAACACAGTCTCCCACAGTGTGAGAAACCACAGTGTGAAATCTCTCCACACTGGTAAATTCGAGTGTTTCAAGAGTGAATACAATGTGAGTCATCAATTCACGGTGTGAAACAAAGCATTGCTATATGTTCACACTCTGTGAAAACCACACCACAGTGTGAAATTATCTTCACACTGTTAAATTCGAGCGTTTTCATGTAGTCGACATATGTGAACACACTGTGTTCTTTCAGTAGGAATGCCTACATACTAAGACAATTTTATACAGATTAAAGGAGCAGGTCTGAATAATCATTCAATTGATTTGATTTGATTTGATTTCATTTCATTTCATTTCATTTTTTCAATATCCAACAAAAAAAAAATGCACACAATCACAACCACAACTTTATATTGTATGAACAGAATGTATTTCAAATATGCATACTTAGTATCAGCTAGTGAATTGTCATGTAATATAAAGGAAACACACTCTAAACAAGGTCAGAAAGACTTAATTAATGGACGTATCGTATAATGTGTAATTAAGTAGGCAGTTGGAAATGGAGGAGACTGCTAAAAATCATACCCCTACTGGAAAGAGCACAGTGTCCCACAGTGTGTTCACAGTATGTTCACATAATCGACTATGTGAAAACGCTCGAATTTAACAGTGAAGATTATTTCACACTTTGGTGTGGTTTTCACAGAGTGTTCACATAGTAATGCTTTGTTTCACACTGTGAATTGATGACTCACATTGTGGTCACACTGTTAAAATGCTCGAATTTAAAAGTGTGAAGATACTTCACACTGTGTTTTTCACACTGTGGGACACTGTGTTCTATCCAGCAGGGACTGCAATGCCCTATACAAGTAAATTAAACACACACACACATACACACAAACATAAGCAGTTCTTCTCGTTCATAAAGAAAAAAAATGAGAACAAGGGGGAAAAAGAGTTCTGAATGTCCTTCATTCGGGAAAAAGCGAAAATAACCGAGAGACGGGGGATGGAGACGAAAACTTAAAAGATAAACGAACAAATGAAATGTAAGACTCCAGGGAGAAAAGGAAATGGCACACGTGAAAGAATTTGTCTAACTCTCTCTCCTTATATACCGCTCATAAATTTGTTTATTTTTGTTTTGTTTTTTCTTTTTTTGTTTAATGTTCGTGTCATTTTTCGCCTGAACTTTCAGTGATCTACGATTTGGTCCAAATCAAAGCAATGTAGTATGAAGATGGAATTTCTCTTTAAGTTCATTTATGATTTACCTCATGGCTACTCTTTAGTTCTTACTGACAAAGCTGATGTCTGTTGAATTTTGTCAAAATGGAAGCTGTCCAATGGATACCTATAAATGTGTTCTTTCTGTTCATTCTCGTAATCATCTTTCATTGACTATATTTCATGTTGTTTGTTTGTTTTTTCTTTCTTTTACTGTGTATTCTGTCGATGAACAATAATCGACAGTGACCACGTGACACTGTTCTTTTTTGCCAGTGTGTTGGCAGAATGTGTGTGGGCAGTTGATGGCATGTAATACATGTAAAAAATGAAGAGTCCTTTTGAGCCGAGTCCTCATATGCCTCGTCTTCCATGAAGCCTTTAGTCATGGGGAGCAAAAAAATCTCTGCAGTTCATCCGTTTTTAGGTCAAGACACCGAGAAAATTTTCATTCTTCATTTGACCCATTGTCATGCAATTGAGGATATAGAATGCTTGTGCCAGATTATCGGCGATGTAATTGGTGAATTTACAGGAAGAAAATGCATGGTCTCTTCTCTTTCGTGTTGGTGTTTATGATCCGACCTCGCTTTAGTTACTTACAGACCCACACTTATTGTTGAATGCCGTGACCAGAGTGGAATTTTTAACACTACCGTTCCAGGTAATTATTCATGAATTCTGAAGGGAAGTTAGCCTCCATCCCTATTTTTTAGGTTACATTCAATGATGGGATTAATCGATCATTATTGGCAAACGATTGATCCTATACCTTATATTTGTCCTTGTAAGTTTGTGCTTGCCTATGTTGATAGTGGGATTCCAGTAAGCTATTTCATCTCTCTTCTTTGGAAGACTGACCCTTGGTTTTGCTTATCTCTTTTTTGATTCCATGGTAATTACATGAATTTAAATTACTCTAGCATGTTAACGTGGAAAAAGTGTTGTGTAAAGTTTTACCTGTACTGAACAAAACCAAGATGAAAGCTTTAGTGTTTTTAACCTTCTTACTTGGAAATCGATGAAACAAACAATAACAATATCTTTTGGGGGGATAGCAAGGAGGTTTAAGAAGCAAAAAGCTGTAAGCAGCCGGTATCAACGCAGGGATATTTAGCACATCCAGGAAACACACACACACACACACACACACACACACACACACACACACACACGCACACACACGCACACACACAAAACACGTTTATCTCGTCTCCTTTTGGAGGACGACTTTCTATACCAGACAAGGGAAAATTCCTGGCCAACATACAATAACATACCTTAGATCGATCGAATGTCACCCCATGGAGGTATTTTTGTATCCTTCTTATTATCTGATTGGCGTTAAATCCCTTTTCACATGAGACAGGCCCACCACTTAATACATCAATATTGAAAGAATGTTCAGCAATGGCAGAATACAAAGGCAGACACTCTGGTCGTATCCCCGATGGTGTTCTCACTACGCACCCGAATGATACGCGCACTGGAAGGGATGCGGATACCGTTATATTTGGGAACAGTCAACGGTAACATGGATCGATAAAGGGTTCGGAAGAGAGCCCGATGTGAGAAACACCTACATGACACTCATAGCAAAAGCCCCTCCCCCTTCCCTCGACATATTCCTTACTCCATCCCGCAGATATTGATTTGCAGTGACATTTGCAGCAACTCTTCCTTTAAGTTGAGTTTAATGAATACTGTGCGACAAAACAAACAAGAGGGGACAAGTTTTATTCGAATCGATGTAAAAAAAAAAGAGAAAATATGTGATTTTTTTTAAAGCATAATATAATTTCAGGAGAGAGAGATATATCAGTTGATACCACGATAACGCCATTCCTTGTAAGATTTGTCGATAGCTTGCCGCCGGAGGTGCTTTATTTTGTTATATAAGTTCACATGAGAGCACAGTAATTTCGTCTAATGTATTTCATAAGGCATTCGTTTTGATCTCAGTCCCCCATCCCCCCCCCCAAAAAAAAAAAAAAAAATGATAGCAAATTAAGCCAAGGTTTCTATGGAAGACCCGTGGACTGAATTGTGACAAATATCGCTTTTGCATAAAAACATATAAATATATATATATATATATATATATATATATATATATATATATATATATATATATATATTATATATATATATACATATATATTTTTTTTTACTTTACTGTAATATACTCTATACCTTTTTTTTTAAGTTTTTACCTTATCATCTCACTTTATCAGTGGGAGGCTTTCCACTCTGATATTCTGATATAACTCAGGAGATATCGTCATCCCTAGATAATTATTTCTCAACAATACCAAAAAAAAAAAAAAAGATGAAATAAATACCACACATGTTAAAACAATGAGAGTTCTTCTGAGGCACCAGATCAAACTTACATGGGGAAAACGTTTACCCAAGAAATGTCGTTTGTACTGGGACACTCTTACCTGGCAACATTATGCAGGGCTATGCGGAAGGAAACGATAGGTATAATGACGGGATATTGCTCTATTCCAATCTTGTATAGTCCATGATATTACATTTTGTCCAAAGGATTACATAATTTCACGATATTCATTTTAATGGTGCATTGATATTGACAGTTTTTTTCTTCACATTGAAACTTGCTCATGGTTAGTACATCCAAAAAGAAAATGCCCAGAGACCATGGAACCTGAACGAGTCGATGCGTCCATTTAAAGTGGTGTCTAGACAAGTTGAGCCGGGGAGGTATTATTTCGTTTGTTTCAAGTGGTATGGGGAACCTCTCGAAGTAACGATTACCTGCACTTCAGCTATTTTCGTATTCTTCTGGCTTAAGATAAATTCCTTCTCTTGGTTATTGTTAGACAGTCCTCGACACTATCACCACGGACAGCTCCAAGAATAAACTCACAAGGACACGAAGTCAAATCTGTTGTGTTTGACGAGCTTGAGATAGCGAAGCTGTCGAAATCGTATTATCCGTATAAAGAATACAATGATAGGACCAGAACGGAATGGTGATTTGAAGTGTTTTGGTCCTTTGTTCGGACGCAATTAAGTCACCCCATTCGAAACGGCGTCGCGTCTCAACATAAATAGGGTGTGTTGTATAGCGCCGGGTGGAAATGGATGTATCCATTCTGTCAACTTAATCCCTTAAGTAGAGAGGATAGCAAGGAACTAATCATGTAAAATTGTTATTACGTAACTTATATGACTCTTCTGGTGGCCAAAAATAAGGGGTCAGTCACAGACACGGGCAAATATTTCTTGTGTCTCTTTCTTTTTGTTTTCTGTTAATAACCGGTGGCATCCACTCTTGCTTTGCCAACCTATAACATGCATCACTGCCAATGAATAACACCAAGCATGATACAATAGTCATTCTTTCGGATTCTGCAACAAGCAAGGAGGGAAGCTCACGAAGATGTTAATTATATGGTGAAGTTTGTGTGGGTACCTTCATTGTTGTCGCAGAGTGTATAGATATGATTGTGTGTCTCTGTACTGCACTGATCATTTTACAGACATGAACATGTTATTCCTGGCTTTCTGTGTGTATTTTCAACAAAACGCATGTCAAATTTCATGTATTTCTTTTTAAATTCTGCTGAAAAAAATTGAAAATAAAGTTTGAATTGAATTTGAATTGAATTGGCGAATGGTAATGGATCTGTAATATCGTTTATCAAAGAAACTTGAGCGATCGTTGCTTTTGCTGATTGCTAAAACTGTACATTAAAAAAATACAAATGCTATGTAGGAACCGACTGGAGGAATCAAATCAATCAATAAGAGACACTCATACCATCCATTTTAGATAAATGGATGAATTTGAGACTAAAGTATTCTATTTAACTTCATAAAGGAAGAGAAAATCAGGTACCCAATTTACGAAAAAGAGAAGAACGATAAACCAATTAAATGCATCTGCGGTGGAGGGGAAGGGGGTAATGCCACTTCTAAGTATCCTGACTTAATGGGGAAAGGAAAACAAGGTTCGAGAGAAAAACATTTCTTTCATCTGTTTTTGTTTTTAAGATTTTTATACGATTTTTTTTTAAGTGTCTGCAAAGGAATGAACAAGGAGCATGGAGAAAATTATATAGTTTGCCCTCTGGTCTTCTAGTGAAATCTAACTTTTGGTTCCTTGCCCCTTCGTGACCCTTTTTTTTTATTTGACTTGATTCTTCTCGTTAACACATGAAAAAAGAAAAATCACCTTGATTTCAGAGTCTCCACCAGGAAACCTTGAGATGTACAGTAAGCCGTCGTTTGCACCACGTTGTTTTAATCAACAACAAACACGGGGGACAAGAAAAGCAGGATGTCTGTTTATTTAGAGATTTGAAAATATTCCCCTCACGTGAGCTTAGCCTACTTTCTTCGCAAATCTCTCACTGCCTTTTAATACTCGATCTTTCACTTTTCTCTCAGGATGACACCTGACTGACCTCGGTGAGGTCAAAGGTCGTTGCGAAATATGGGAAGAAAGCGTCAAATAATCCAAGGACGAAGACGTGTAGATAACACACAGACATAGACATAAAAAAGACAACAAAAAAAAAAACACCCAAGAACAAAAAGGAAATAGAAAGGAAGATTATAATATTGTCTTCAAATATTCCTTGTGGGCATTTGATATCAGCTATCAAATAAAGAAGTGGAGGAAGTTCATATCAATTTAGGAGATGAGCTACTAGTATGTTGGAAACGTGGAATTGGGGACGTTTAAACGTTCAAAAGTTGCTGAAGCCTGGGGTTAAATGGTCCATGCAAAGTTTAAATCGTTAAGCTCGAAGTCGCTGGCAATATTTTGTTATACGATTTTATTTGTTTGTCTTTTTATTTTTTCATAAAGTAAGATTGAATATTTTGTATCTTTCCTCACGTCTCGTTCCTTTCCTCGTGTTCTGCCTTATCTTTTTTTTTTCTTCTCAAGGCTACTGCATTATATTGTGATAACATTTATCGCTTAAATCGTAAGGAAAATCAACAAAAACACAGTGACATTTAAAATCCGTCATTTTTGGGATTGGCCATAATGTACGAAGTCATTCATTGCGTTATTTTAGAAGAAGGTAAATGCTGTGAATACTACACGCAACCTGTAAATATATTAGGCCTAAACCTTTATGAGGTTATCAAAATGAAGGGACAGAAGAAAAAAGACCTAAATTATACTTTCAAGAAGGATCATTCCTCGATCTTCTTTTTTTTTTAATATATTCTTCTTTTCCCTCAACCTCCTCTCCTGCTTTATAAGTATTTGTACGCCACACAGATTTCCAAATGATACACAAATACATACTGACATACTGACAGATAACTTGCTGGAGTATTATGCCTTATCAACGTCTGGAATGTTTAAAAAAAGAATAACAATAAAAACGTTATCATCATTGACGTTGCTGGACTGGATATAACTTTGACTCAAACCAAGTCGAAAGCAAAAAGAAAGAAGAAGAAAAAAGATCTGTATATATATATATATATATATATATATATGAAGAGTTTGTTTGCAAAAACCGATAAGTCCGTTTTTGAAGATTTTGAAGTACGATCTCTGTCATAAAGTACAAAATAATACCTTTTAATGATATATTGGTCACTACATATAAAGGTATATTTTTTAAGTTATGGTCAAAAGAAGCAAAAATTTTCTTATTATTCTCTGTATTTTTCTTGACTTTTAATCGCAAATATCTCCATTTGGCAAATATGGACTTATCGGTTTTTGCAAACAAACTCTTCATATATATATATATATATATATATATATATATATATATATATATACGGTAAGTTATACGGTATGCATTTTTCCCCAATAAAGAATGAGTTTATTCGACTCAAATTTTCAGCGGGCTCCACCTTCTTCAGGAGTCTCCTGAAGAAGGCGGAGGCCGCTGAAAATTTGAGTCGAATAAAATCATTCTTTATTGGCAAAAAAAAAAATGCATTACCAGTTTATTTCTTCATTTCTTCGTGGAGCCAATTTGTGAATTCTCAACATGTTTATATACTGTAAATATATATATATATATATATATATATATATATATATATATATATATATATATAATTATATTTAACCACCACACACACATACACAAGCAGACACAGCAGAAAGTCACCCGGAGATAGAGAACGAACCTTAATAAAATGTCATAGATATAATAATTATGAGAACGAACCAACGCAAAAGCCGTAATAGACTGAAATGATCCATTCCTTCATCGATTGAGGAACCCGAGGGCGGAGAGCAACCAGTGGGTCCACCTTCTACAGGATCGATATCAAAACGGTCGAGTGTGGAGAATACGTCCTCGGCATCGACATCTATTTCGATGTCAAGTGGGTCTTCGTACGACGATGTTTACTCTGAGCGAAGTACGCTCCATATTGATCTCCCTGAGATCTTTTTCTTTTTCTATACCACGATATTATGAGTCGTACATCTGGTGCATTATTACAAAACTATAAACAGATGTAGGCCCGCTGTTGGCTGCATATAAAAAAGTGTAGCTGGTCATTTTAACTCCTGTTATTTTGTTTGTTTGTTTGTTTTATTAGTGAAACTGTAAGATAGTATATTTGTTTCACACAACATATTTTGCATTGCGACCATAGCTCAATTTTCATGTATACAAACCTTGTGCTTATACCAAACAAACTTTTGTACATTCCGGTGAAGTTTCACCTAATATTATGTTTTGTATAATTCTCGTATTGTATAATCATACTTCTTGTGCTATTTGTGAGAAATATGAAAATAACTTGAAATTGAAATTGAAATTAAGTCTATGGAGATTTCAGAATTGAGTATGGAATGGGCTAAGGGTACGCTAAGCACGAAATAATCATACACTCGCCAAAGTATGAGGAGTTATGTTGATTATAATATTAATTTGCCAAGTGATATTTTAAAGAAACCTTCCACCTTACTATCATAGTGCTTCTCTCGTGATTAATCTTCTGTCTTAGTTGTAAATAGAGGGGAATGCCTTTACAAAGAAAAGAAAAGCAGACCAAGAAGAACTTATAACAGAATATTAAAGTCGTGATATACATGTATGAATTAACTGTAGCCCGAAACCATTGAAAACAAGATGTGCAAACATAAAATTAATTCCATTGTACATGCGTTTGTGCATTTTTAAGAGCATCGCATGTAAGACCAGCTACAGGCCGGCGACTATAGAATGTACTTTACAATAAACTCATACGTTCATTGACATAAATAGATGAATATCATGTACATGACCAATAGATATCGTGTCTTTTGAAAGGCACTTGTACCACTCATAGCATTTTTTACATGTAACAAACTATACTTTCACAATATCTCAAAAAATACTACCTTGTATATCTTATACTTACCTCATACAGAAAATAAATTTCCTTTATGTAATTTACTAAATTTTGCACTTCCCCACGATCCCAAATAAAAAGGTAAAAGTTACTTCCTTCTTTGTTATTTTGAGAGCAGTATTTTTTTTTTTTCAAAGACTGATTCAAGACCACGCGTATACTGAGGCTTTGGGTATATAGGTAACCATAAAAGTGTGTGAAGTTAAAGACTAATAGGCCCTATCCCTGTTTGTATCTAACGGTAAAAATCTCATCCATATACCACCATTCCACTTATACACCATGGCCGAGCTACAGACGAAATCCTCTTCTTTTTTTTTATCGAAATTGGCTTATCCTTTCACAAAAAAAAAGAAAGATACCTCGATAGGGTGAGTTACATATAGGTAGAGCACGCCCCGAGGGAGTGAAATCTGTAAAGCACCTGCGCATGTCGTGCACATTGTCGACGGTAAGTCAGGCATATAGCCAACGATACTTTATGGTAATCTTCTGTAATCAATAGCAGAATTTTGAAACCCTGAATTTGCCTCTTCGTTTACTTTCTAAGGCAATGACGCTCTGTCTCTTCGCTGAGCCTTCTCCGTTTTCACATAATTCCTTCCAAATGCCTTCTTCTGCACCAATCTGTCGAGATTTAGGTCGCCAACGGGCAAAAGATTTAGACATGCGAAATTGAAAAATTCCCTAGGTTTTTCACTTGTTTTCTTTTCATGCCGAATTTGTTATCACATGAAAGTCGTCAATCAATGTGCGTAAAATTTCCCTCATGTTGTGACAAATGACCTACTTTGTATCATACGTTTGTTTTCACTTCCCTTCAAGAATAGAATTACACAAATTAAATGCTTTATCAATCTAAACTTTCGATTTTTTCGTTCTTTTGTTGAAAGATAAAACAAAGAAGAAAACTAATGTAGCAAAGCATAAAGTAATTTAAAGCTATAAAAGTTTTGTAGTGTTTTTTTTTTCAACTGTTACGAATAACAAAACAAAAATACCAAAGCATACAGTAATTCAAAGTATGCAATCAAAGTTTTGTGGCATCCGTAACACATTTCCACCATAGAAGCTTGCCGAGTATTTGACATTATGTGTTTTGGCGTTATATAATCAGCAAAATATGTTTGAAATTGCATGAAGACAAACATTCCTGATGCGCAGGAGAGCAAACATGAAGCGGCGCAAGGCGCATCACGTCACAAAGGAGCATTGTACTTGCAAAATATAACAATATAAAATGGAGATATGCATTATCTATCTCTGTTGTTATCCCAAATAGAAAAAAAAAAATATGACACAAAGAGAAAATGTAATAATTAATAAATCTGAACAAAAAGGAAAGGGGAGTTAATGACTAAGGAATGTAAATTCACGGCTCTTTTATCGTTCGTCTAGGCTTCGTTAAATTTTATTAAGCCACAAACCTTCAAATCTTTACTTAAAAGAGAAAGTATAAAGGTATCCCCATTGGAAGATTTATATAGTAAACGAAGCACCAGAGAGAAAAGGAGTTTCAAACGCAGTTAGACCACCACAGGCTATCTAAACCAATTAGTAAAGATCTATCCGTTGATTATGGTTATGTTTTTTTAACAAATGTGATATCTTGGGCATTTTTATTGTAAATTGATAATAATAATAATAATTTCGAAATGTAAGCAGTATTTTGAAGATTGTTTTTTTTTTTGTGCAAAAATGAGCTAAGCGCCATTTTTAAAATTTCAAAGTAAGTCCATCATCAGATAGAGCAAAATAACACCTTTCCGGTAATACCTCACCTGTAACATAACAAGGGATATTCTAGAAGTGATGATTAAAAATGTTCCGTATTTTCTTATCATTTTCTTTGTTTTTGGACAGCTTTAATCACAAATATCTCAACTTCGCAAGGATTGAGTTGGCTCGTTTTGTGATAAAACTCTTTATTTACTAGAAAATAACACTAACACACCTACTAAAACAGGCTATGTTGTGAAGGAGGAATGATTAAAAAGACAGGAAGAGAGGAGGAGGAGGAGGAGGAGGAGAGAGAGAGGCGCGGGAGGGGGCAAATAATGACAGAAAGTCGAAAGAAAAAGCGAAGGATAAAAATAAAGAATAAAGGGCAGATATTTGATGTATCGTTTGAGACAACTCAGGGAGAATCTAAAGGATATAGCTGGAAAAAAAGAGAAAAAGATAAAAGGGACATCACTCATAGACATTGCGAAACCGCGGAAACGTTTACCCGGAGAGCTTATCCGCAATCCGTGAATCCTTGCAAATGCTAATCCTGATTAAGCTTATCGTTTCGATAGCTTTGGTATCTTCACCTCAGTTGGGAAAAGAGCACGTAGGAGAGCTTGAATATTGTCCCTTATAGGCTGTTGTATCCGCAACACGAGTCTATTGGGGCAAAATATTGCCACTGGATTCTGTTGATCCCCAAACTCAAATTTCTGTCCGTGGGATTAGGTTGAACAGATCCATCGCTTGAGGACCAGCTTATGGATTATGTCCGGGAGATAAACCTTATTGTATAAGAAGACATGGGAACTCAAATATCTTCCCCGTATTAAGCTGCAGCTGAGTGTCATAACGGATCAATCCGAGAAGGAATGATTGACATAAAATGCCTGCAGCGCAAGTTGATAATCATCTAAAGAATGTTTGTCATGACTTCCTTCTGTTCACGTTTTATCTTTCTGCGTACCAGACAAAACATCGAACAATGGATATGTGCCTGTGTTTTTGTTGATGGTATTAGCCATGTACGTTGCAAAAGGATTCACCCTCCTTTTATCGACTGGATAAACACTTGCTAATTCTCGATAAGACTATCCTTTTACAGTTTTCTTTTTCCGCTTTATTGGAGCAAATCGTTGATGATTTCATGAAAATATGTTTTGTTGTCACGATCATTGCAAACACATCGCAAAGACATGAAGAACTACCAATACACTACACCAAATTGACTCAAGGAGTACTGCGTCTTAAAGTAAATAAAAAGAATGGATATTTGTTGAACATTTCTTTTGGTTTGATTTCATATAATTTGATTTGATGTTTTTTTTTTTCTAACACAATAAGGTCTTCTTGACCTACTGAAGATGAAACAATAAATCATGTTGCATGCATGGAACCTAAAGAAGAATATAGTTCGTAAGATATATGCAACCCATAAGTGACTTAATAGTATTAAATGCACGAGAATTGTCCATGATGATGATGATAATAATGGTAATAATAATAATGATAATCATAATAATAATGATAAAGATAATGATGATAATAATAATAATGATAATAATAATAACAATAATAATAATAATAATGATAATCATAATAATAATGATAAAGATAATGATGATAATAATAATAATGATAATAATAATAACAATAATAATAATAATAATAATAAAAGCTATCTTTTATAAGGAAGACCTCAAGAGATAACTAATGCTAGTAACTGTTTTATACTTCCTATCATTATCGAAATACTCAGTATTGTATAAATTCATAGCCTCATCGTGACGGTAGGAATGATTATGTTCATTATTGTAGACACTGTCAAGTATTTCATAGTTGTAATGCCTACTTGCCACGTAATAGATGTTTCGGATAATCACGAGGCTTTAAAGGCTTAATTTACCATTGGCAGATGAAAAAAAAAAACAGCATTAGTGCTTTAAAATAGTTCTAAAATTCGAGTTGGGAATAGAAACAAGCACTCTAAAAAAAAAAAAAAAAAAGATGAATCCGTATAATTGATGTTAAATATTGTTAAATATAAATACACAAAATGTGAACAATAGTTATAATAAAAATGTTTCAAAACTAAATATAAAAAATACCGATATCTCCTTATATTTTAGGCATTATTGCAAAAACCTTATATGGTAAGATGTTTTGTGACACAACAGACCTACACATATTCATCAAATGGGACATCTTGAACATTTTTTTTTTTAATCACCGCTCCCAAAGGTACATATATGACCTTTAGGATACGGAAGCAAGTTAAACCACATGTAGGCGTGAGAGAAAAGGTGAAGAACAACATTTTACAGAATCTTCTCTGGCACAGTTCCTTGTTTTATCTTTTCCTGTTTTCTATCAATAAGACCTTTTTTTATATACTTTAGTCAAACTTTGTTGTTGTTGTTGTTGATGTTGTTGTTGTTGTTTTTTTGTCAATTATGTTCTGTCTGTTGATGTGAACATTATTTTTTTTTTTTGTACTGTATCACATTGCGTTGTTCTGTAAGCTGAAAACTGATATAGGACGGACTCACTGAATTGCCCTGAGGCTGTTATTGGGTTGGTTTTTTTTTTACCGTATCGAAATGATTAAAAACAAACAAAATAGATAGACATATTTTGCCCTCAATCGGATTAAAGGACTACCCTGGACAAGTCAAAAGTTAAGAATAGATGTTAAATGTTAAAAAATTGATGTTAAATGTTTTTTAAAAAGTCACAAGCATAATAGAAGAAACTTTTACAAAATTCGATAAAAATTAGGAAAGTTATGACATTGTTAAGTTTCTCTTATTTACGCCAAACAGTTCTTAAACAGTCTATATAAATATGGTAATAGTGAGCTGATAATATCACCGGCTAACAACTTGCAATTTTAGTTTCGTTTAAGTTTCATTTTTAATTTCCTTTATTCAAACCTAAAGCTTCGCTCCAACTTCAACATCCTAATGTACTTTATTGATTTTATCATATCAAGCTAGGAAAAACGTTATGCTTAGCCCTATTATAGCATACGAAATAATATTGTATTGTTTTATGATTTTGTACAGGATCAATGGAAAATCGTGGGGGTGATGACATCATTACCTCAGTCGCTCTCATATTCATATCTTACTGGTCGAGAACTGTTTTGCAACGATTAGCGACTCTTTAGAGTTGCATGACTTTTTGACATTTAATCTGTTTTTGATTTTTTTTTTTGTGCCTGTAAAGTTTTATTATTTCTTTTCAGACTATATAACTTTGAAAGGACTACATTAGGCCTACATCCTAATGGTGGTGACGTGATTTGTTGTGTTGTCCTGTGAATACGACAATTACAATAAATTTCCAAAATCACATCTGATATACTAACATCAGGTACTTCAAATCGCATAATGATTTGAATTTCGTGTTTAACCAAGGCGAGGTACCTCTTTGGTTTGAACAATCGACATCACCATTCGGCAAGTGGATTTCAGAGATGTGTGTCTGCACAATGCAAGTCGTCGATCTTTGTTGTTGTTGTTTTTTTCAACTTCTCTAAACACCGTCACCTCAGGCGAGTGCATGTGCATTTTCATGTGTGCGTTACTTCACTCAACCAAAGGATATTCGTCACAAAGAATAATGCTGATCAGGGCCGCAGAATGGTCGTTCCAGCCCTCTCCCGCCCACTGACAATAAACCGACCACTTTTCCTCACCGTCACCACCTGAACCACCTTTACTACACACAACGCTCACAAAGTTTGCTTTTCAATTTAACTTCTTTACCATCTTAACGAAATGACGCTCTTTTGTGATAGTTCAAGGAGTATGATCGAAAAGAAAGCAGGAATTCATGGTGGCATGTGGTCAAACTGTCGCCTGCCCTCAGGCGACGACGCAGCGAAAGCGCGAAAAACCAATTAGGCAACCGAGAAGGTTGGTTTTGTTTGCTGATGAATGAAGATTTTTTTTTTTTTTTTTTTGGTTCTCTTTCTGCAGCGGAAATAAGAGGAAGAATTTCTTGAACTCTAAAGCTCCTTCATATATGAGTAGCATTTTCGTACCTTTTTTTTTTCTTATTTTTTTTTTTGGGGGGGGGGGGAGGACGGGAGGGGGAGGAAGTGACGTGGCATACAATGTATAACGCTACCTCAGTGCTTTTACAAGCAGTTACTAGTAGTCTCTTGGTTGTGACACCGGTAATTTGAGTTCTTAAATGTACTGTTTACCATTGGGAGTTAGCGACTTTTTGAGTTATGTTTGAGCGATGTTTGAGTTATCACATCTGATGCATAGCGATATGTAGAGGTCAACTGTATCACAAAATATACTACCATATAAAAAAATCGCAATAAAACCTAAAATACAAGGAGATATTGTTATTTTTTTCTCAATAAACCATAACTGAAGAAGGTTTATTCTAGAAACAATTTGATAACAATTTGATAACAATTATTCATTATACTGATTAACATGTTTACATTGGTTGTTTCTATGCCTAATTCACATTTTAGAAGTATCTTAAAGCACTAAATCTGGATTTTTGTTTCATCGGCAAATAATGGCATAAACAACGCCTTTTACATAGACATAATTCTCTCTAATCTGGGAATGGTAAATACAAATGCCTTTCGCCTCCTTGCTTGAACAACATAGCCACAAGAGCTGTGTGCCTGGCGTGCATTATGGATACCCATCACTTCACCCATAGGAGCATAAATCTTTTGTTGATAATTGTTACTTCTGTACATGATGAATAGATAATGAGAACATCGGTATGCTGAATTTATATTCATGTTCTTAGCAGCTGCAGCTCCATAGATAACTCGTTACAGAATGAACTTCTTCGTAGCCAGAAAAAAAAAAAAAACACCCGAGAATTAAGATTTAAATACGTGTGTGACGGAGAACCGTGATGTGCCTTGGTGAAACCAGGGTGGGGTGTAATAAAAGTGTCCATTCGGGACATGAGAGTTGGAGTTGGCAAACATGGCGTGAACAGCTGTATTCATTCGGTGCTGATCCAAGAATGTTTTTTCGGTGTATGACAGAATGTTATGTCGGTGCTGACGGGTGTTCTGTTGGTGCATGACATGTGGGGGCTTGTCCGGGAATGTTTTGTCGGTGTATGACAGATGTTATGTCGGTGCTGACGGGTGTTCTGTTGGTGCATGACATGTGGGGAACATGTCCGGGAAATGAACATACAAACAAGCTGTCTTTTGGGTAGTTATTTCGGTGTTTGGTACATCGTTGTAAGTATTGATGCCCGATGGAGTTATGTGTAGTGTTCGCACTCATGTGAGATGTGTACACAGAGTAGCGAACGTAACAGTGTCGTTCGTACTGTTCGTATGCGGTATTGTATACTGCGTGACATTGCACGGTATGTGTAATGGGGCTGTGAGCTGCGTTAGCAGTGGTTGTGAATGGAAGTGCGATTCGCGAAGCGATGCGATGAGTATGTTTTGCGCACTTGTACTGGTCTTCTCGCTAGCTGAATACCAGGGTTGCAGCATTGATTGCTGGAAAGGAAGGGTATGTATTACCGTTTCCGTTATGTCATTCTATCAGATTAGTGTGTCACTTTCTGGTTATTTGGATTAGCATCGTTAGATGTGGCTTTACGAGGAAATTGGCCTCGAGATATACGAGTGTTTGTCAGGTCTGAATTGCTTAGACTATTCTCGTAGTTCGGTACGCAGTGGAGTGTACTGTAGAAAGTTGCGTTAGCGACGTAGTCTTGAAATCTAGTCGGAAAGCTAGGGGTGAATAAATCATGGCAGCCAAGTTCGATGCTGCAGAGTTTGTGAAAGACGTCACTCTTGGTAGACTGAGAGGGTTAGTGAAAGCCCAGTTGATTGAGGTTGCAACTCATGTAGATGCTGATATCAGAGAGTGTAGTCGAAAGAAAGAAATCTTTGCAGTTCTGGTGAAGAAGCTTGAACTGGGTGGTGTAGAATATGAACACACAGACCAGAGTGAGAGTACAGATGAGATTGAGAGCGCAGGTAGAAAAAGTGCTCAAAGTGCTACTACTATTACTAGACCTAGTGAGATGAGGGTTGATTCCACACAACTAGAACTGGCTAGATTGGAGTTAGAAAGAGAAAAAATGAAGGCAGAAAATCTGAGACTCGAACAAGAGTTAATGAAACGTCAAATTGAGTTGACCCAGGCGCAGGCCAGTAGCGTCCCAGGGGATAGGCCTAATGTTACTATGTCGAGACCAAAGACGCCCGACATTGCAAAAATGGCAAACACAGTCCCCCGCTTTGATGAAGAGGACGTAGACTCTTTCTTTTTCTCCTTTGAGAGAATAGCCAGGAATTTGGAGTGGGAGAAGAAATATTGGTCTATGATAGTACAACAAAAGCTCACAGGCAAGGCACATTCAGTAGTGTCTGCTCTCTCTGATGAGGCGGCAAATAACTATGACACAGTTAAGGAAGCAGTCCTTCTTGCCTATCAGTTAGTCCCAGAAGCCTACAGGCAAAAGTTCCGAGGATACAGGAGAGGTTCGGGACAGACCTACGTAGAGTTTCAGAGAGAAAAAGAAATCATGTTTGATCGATGGGTTCGATCAAAGTAGATCTCACTTATGACAATTTGAGAGAGATAGTGTTGATGGAGGAGTTCAAGAAATCGACACCTCCAGATTTGAGAACATATTTGGAAGATCGAAGAGTGCATGATGTAAAGAGTGCAGCAGTCACCGCTGACCAGTATGAGTTGACACATAAAGTGAAAACAAAAAGTCCTGAGGGAAAGAGGAAGTTTGATCAGTTGAGAAATCCTGACACTCAAAAGTGGCACAGTAGTGAACGCAGGGATAAAGTAAAGACTGAATCACAGAAAGAGCGACCAAAATCGCCACGGCCTCGATACAAAGAAGTGAGATGCTTTTTCTGTGGGAAAACAGGTCACATTAAGTCCGAATGTAGGCGATGGCTGGAACAAAATGAAGCAAAAGAAAAACAAAAGCAAAAAGCAACACATGGTTTAGTCCATGCAGACACACGTACACAGAACAGTTCAGATGCTGAAACAAAAGAGAAACCGAACCAGACAGCCACCAATGGTTTTGTAAAGTCAAGTGTAAGTGATGAACAGCGTCATCCAAATGTTGTGAAAAGCAGTGTCTCAAAAATGACAGATACGTGTTCGAGTGGTGTGGATGAAAAGTACAAGGACTTCATTTCCAAGGGTACAGTTACCATTGCTGAATTTAGAGTACCGGTTGTTATCCTTCGTGATACTGGAGCTACACAGTCCCTCATGGTAGGAGATGTGAAGAGTATGCCCATAGAATGTAACACGGGTAGAAAAGTACTGATACATGATGTCAATGGAGGAACGCAGGCGGTCCCTCTTTTCCGAGTGAATTTGGAGAGTGGACTGATTTCAGGGGAAGTGATTGTGGGAATTGTTCCATTTCTCCCTATGGATGGAGTTTCCTTTTTGCTTGGTAATGACCTTGCAGGAGGTCGAGTGAGTGTCCTTCCGGTTGTTTCCGAAGTCCCAGTGTACGAGCAGGAAACGGAAAAACTCGTCGATGAATTTCCAGAAGTATTTCCAACATGTGCTATCACAAGGTTTCGAGCAAGTGAAGCAGAGCGTGAGAGAAAGGAGTCTGAAAGTGAAATTTCTCTTGGTGACACATTCTTTGGAAAGGTGACTAGTGAAGATGAAAGAGAACAAAGTTGGGAAGAAGGTGTGTTCAGTCAGCCAGCTTTAATCAAAGCACAGATGGAAGATGAGGAGTTGTTGAAGTTGAGAGAGGATGCATTGACTGTAGATGAGGCGAAGGGAGTGCCAGAATGTTTCTATGTAAAGTCTGGTGTTTTGATGAGGAAATGGCGTCCTCCAGATCGTCCCGCAGATGAGGACTGGACGATTGTCGACCAGATAGTTGTTCCTCCGCCGTATCGAAAGGAAATTCTACGTCTTGCACATGAAATTCCAATGGCCGGACACATGGGTGTCAAGAAGACTTTGTGTAGAATCAGAACTCACTTCTTCTGGCCCAAGATGAGAAAGGATGTGTCTGAATTTTGTCGAACGTGTCATGAATGTCAAGTGGTAGGAAAACCACAACATGCCATTAGATCTGCGCCGTTGATTCCTATTCCAGCTGTTGAGGAGTTATTTAGCCGTGTGATGGTAGAAGATGTAGGTGCAGTTGTGAGTGAGAGTGTCCTACACAGTGCTGAGAAAAGTGCAGAAGAGTTTGAATCTGATGCTCCAGATTCTCAGTGTGAGTTTCAAGTCAGGAATGATTCCGCGAGTAGAGAACTCAAAGGCACTAGAAAATCCAGAGTTACTGCTCAGTCATATGTCAGATTCGGAGAGGCAAGATGTTGTCGACATCTTCCAGGAATTTCCGGAGGTTTGCAGTGATAAATTGGGCTGTGCGAAAGATACTGTTCATACAGTAGATGTGGGTGAAAATGCACCCATTAAGCAGCATCCATATCGGATTCATCCTGCTAAGAGAGAACAGGTTGATAGGGAGATAGATTTCATGCTTGCAAATGGAATCATAGAGCCTAGTAACTCAAACTGGAGTTCCCCAGTAGTGCTAGTCCCAAAGTCAGACGGAACGTCCAGGTTTTGTATAGATTACAGGAAGGTCAATACCATAACCAAGACTGATTCGTTTCCGCTTCCTTTGATTGAGGAATGTATTGATCGGGTAGGAAGTGCTGAGTATGTCAGCAAATTGGATTTGATGAAAGGGTATTGGCAGGTGCCATTAGACAAAGATGCAAGAGAGATCTCGGCGTTTGTCACGCCCTCCGGGTTATACCAGTGTCGTGTCATGCCCTTCGGGATGAAAAATTCCCCCGCAACTTTTCAACGGATGATGAATCGAGTTATTGCTGGTCATGATAACTGTGTTGTCTATATAGACGATGTGTTGGTTTTCAGCAATACGTGGGAGGAGCATGTTGCTCATCTTCGAGAGCTGTTCCAGAGGTTGTCACATGCAGGACTCGTGGTGAATCTGGCCAAATGCGAGTTCGGGAAAGCTTGTGTGACTTACCTAGGTCACAAAGTAGGCCGAGGTAGCGTCGCACCACGAGATGCCAAGGTCCGAGCCATCGTGGACTTCCCAGTGCCGTCATCGAAACGGGAGCTTCAGCGCTTCTTGGGAATGTGCGGATTCTACCGGAGATTCGTCCCCAACTTCAGTCACCTGGTGGTGCCCTTGACGGACTTGTTGAAAAAGGGTACAACGTTCCAGTGGTCGGCGAGCTGCCAGGATGCGTTCCAGAAGCTGAAGGCCGTCCTCATGAACGATCCCGTGCTTATCGCACCAAACTTCGAGAGGAGCTTCCAGCTAGCTACGGATGCTAGTGACCGAGGAGTAGGAGCCGTGCTACTTCAGGATGACGACAACGGACACAGCAAACCCGTGTGTTTCTTCTCCAAAAAACTGAATCGCCATCAGCAAAAGTATTCAACTGTGGAGAAGGAATGCCTTAGTGTCGTTCTAGCGGTGCAACATTTCGAAGCGTATTTGGACGGTGGAAGAGACATCGTGGTGTACACTGACCATAACCCATTGACGTTTTTAGAACGCTTCAAGCACAAGAATCAGCGTCTCTTCCGTTGGAGTTTGATTCTCCAACCGTACCCACTGAGAATTGTGCACATAGCAGGAAAGGACAACAAATTAGCAGACGCTTTGTCGCGAGTTTGAAACTGTGCGCGCGCTGATAATGTTGCCGAACGATAATTATATCAAATCTACAGTGAAACCTACATCAAGCTGAACATTTCAAACAAGACTCAAACCAGACAGAAACTGATGTTGATTTTTTTTTTTTTGTATATGACAAAGTTTACATGTGTTTATGTATTTTCGTTCAGTTTTCTTCCTTTCCCAAGGATCTGTGAAGGAAGAAATTGTATTCATGCTAATCATGTTTGTATTAAGCGAAAACAGTATAATGTGAGTGATGCTAGGAAGTATGAGAAAGTACTAGTACACAATATTCTGTCTTTATAAGGAGACATCGCTTGAAAAATTTAATGATGTGTTACACGCCAAGCATTGTATGATACAGTTGTATTTTGAAAACCCAACATTACAGGAAGCGCCAGGATACAACATCTGTGGTGTGTAAGATTAGAGTGAAAGTTGTGCTTTAGTTGCACACTTCTACCTGTATTGTGATTTCATTCAATGTACCACAGAGTCAAAGGATTCAGATTTTTATGTATACCGATACGTTACAGAGTTGATGCTAGCAAAGGCAAAAACAGTATAGCAAAACACAACCGGCCAGTCACAGGAAAACTGTTGATCAAATTTTGAGTTTTATGTCAACCGATCTGTGTTAAAACAAAAGAATTTGTGTTGTTTTGTATAAATGAAAAAGTGTTGAGTGATAGTGAGGCATAAAGAAGCCAAGATGTTATAATGTCACTTTTGTAAATTAATAACCTGTATATGTATTTCGTTACAGAGTGACAGCGTCACATTTGTGTGTCGAGTATGATCTCGATATTTACCAGAGTTTGCACATATATGTATTACAACATCTTATCGCGTGACATTGCATATGTGTGAAAGGACAAAAAGAGATGTCCGGTGGTTAAATTTTTGTTGTTGTTTTGGCTAACTTATGACGCAGAGTTGACATAAGTATAAGATGTATTAGCAAGTACATTGAGTAGATGTACACATGTGTTGACGTGTTTAAATATGATTTTGTTATAATCAAGAGATGCGTGCTGTTACCACATTCAGTGAAACTCCAATG
The DNA here is from genome assembly GCF_964275005.1 of Diadema setosum. Lineage (NCBI taxonomy): Eukaryota > Metazoa > Echinodermata > Echinoidea > Diadematoida > Diadematidae > Diadema > Diadema setosum. Next base: position 27,179,406 of record NC_092690.1, read on the forward strand.
AAAGTTTGTGTTAGAGAAACAGACATATTATCTTTGCAACAGTCAGAACAATTTCGTGAAGAAAGTGTATTTTTGGTTTTCACATTTAAAGATGAAGTGTATGTGTTACCAAAAACAAAATACTGTTCATGCCTGAAGTTATGTAAGTTTATTGATCAAGTATGTGAGGATATAATTACAGTCGAGACAGAAAATACAGTCTCAGTCAAAATATCGATACTACTGGAGAGATGATTGATTACATTTTGTGTAATCTTTCCGGACTATGTGCACCCGTATGTGCACCCGTTGAAAAACAGTTTCACATGTGTATTACTGTAGACACATTGCGTAATTTGTGTATTTACATGTTTTGTAGGGGGCTTGTCAAGTTTTCATATACAGTATTGTTCTAAAAGTGGACAATTGATGCCGGAGTTAACTGATTCTGATATGGCTCAAAATCAGTGATTATAAGTGTAGTATGCCAGGTGAGGTTTTGAGAGAACAACACAAAACTATTTGAGTTTGTAATCGTGTGAGCTGAATACGTGTAGTAAGCAAGAACAGTGAAGTAAGTCTTACAACGAAGGTGTTTATAGTCGAAAAGTTACATTCATAACTTTCCTCTTGTTGGGGGGAGGTGTGACGGAGAACCGTGATGTGCCTTGGTGAAACCAGGGTGGGGTGTAATAAAAGTGTCCATTCGGGACATGAGAGTTGGAGTTGGCAAACATGGCGTGAACAGCTGTATTCATTCGGTGCTGATCCAAGAATGTTTTTTCGGTGTATGACAGAATGTTATGTCGGTGCTGACGGGTGTTCTGTTGGTGCATGACAACGTGCAATGTGGCTTCATTTTTATTTGATGTTTGTTGAAATGTTTTTGAGCGTTCAACTCTCTAAAATCCACCATAACAAGAAGTCATTCACACATTCTACACGCAGGTTGCAGGTGAGATTGCCGGAGTAATATAACAAAGTTTAACGTTTTTTGCAGTGCGCACCAATGTGACATATCACTATTCATAATCAAAAATTGAAATGATCCTTGTCTCGTAAGACCATCAAGCCACTTCGTCTGTTTCCCGCTTACCTGACATTTTTTTTTTTTTTTTTACGCTTCTATACGCTAGAAACACAATAACTCTTCTCCGCAGACAAGTATAAAGACAATCCCCTCTCATCATTGGAGATCATTGGAAAATCTTCGACGTAGAGGGAGGGCTGTGCAAACCGACATAAAATGTGGCGCAACACTTTCGGACAACTGTCACAGGCTTCGCTGCACGTGTCTTACACTTTTTACACGACGGCAAATTTGAAGTAGAAACGTTTCTGGTGAGAGTTAAGTTTAAACCCATTGAATTTCAGAAGATCTATTAACTTTCGGCTGACACGTGAAGTTCAACTTTATTGTTCTTGTTTCCATGGTTTCACGATCGTCCGTGTGATTCTTTATAGACAATCGTCGACTATCAGATCAATGATGGCGGAAGATTTTAAGTGACTTCGATATTGCCTTGCACTGAAATCATCCCCCACACTTTTTCCCCCAAATAACGGGAGTTATCGTCGATTCAACAAAAAAAAAAAAGTGTACCAAATTGAAGAAATGGTATGTATTATTTTTTTAACTGACATTAGCAGTAATTTAGCATGGATATTGAAAGCTAAAATAAGGAAAATTGATACGTTATCGGGTTATGTCAAAAGAAGTGAGTTGTTGCTGTGTTTTAAAGAAAGAAGAGAGAGAAAAAAAAATTTGGGCCCTATATACAAAAGTGAGATCTTAATTGAGAACATTACTTTTGTGGTGTACGACTAAGGGGCTAATAAAAATAGATGAGCAAATTTATGAGTTAACGGTGCACTTTCTACTGTGACAAAGGAATTATAATTTCAGGGGAGGGGATGGGTTGAAAATACGAGACACGACATTTATTTTATATCTACAAATAACAAAATCAACACCATCAAAGAAAGTGTGAGGAGTTGGAGGAAGAGAAACAAGGAGGAGAGAAAGAATTTTATATACAATGGCATAGTTTTGGTGGAGAATAAGGATTCAGGTTTCCATTTTTTTTTTTTTTTGGTGAGATGATAAGAAACAAAGAAATCGATCCTACAACAAAGGTGGATACACCTTTGGCATATTTATTTCCCTTGTCACATGCAATATGACACAAGCAGAACTCACGCATAATATCATTTCGAATATAAAAACTTAATGAATAATGCACGGCGATGAAGTTACAAACGAATAAAAGCGTTTGCAAGTGAGCACACCAGTAAAAGCAAACAGGCAATTTAACCCATCCATGTGTGCCTTGACTTCCTACAAGGTAAGGCGACACACAGTGTAGCAGTTCAATAGTCACTGTAACATATACCTTATTTTACAGAGAGTGGTATACATGAACATGGGAGTACTTGGCATTCAAAAGAACACATACGGTGACGGGTAGAATGTCCACACAATGCGAAAGCATATTTATGTGAAGTAGCTTAGATGAGAAGCTCAAAATAGAATATGCCAAAGGCGTAAAAACAAAACAAAATTTAAAAATTATAATTCTTTGTAAATTATACAACAAATTCATATTGATTTTTATTATTGACAATGAATGAAAATGAATGAAAATGAACAATATAATTATGATAATCAAACAAAACAAAGATGTCTAACATCCTGATCCGTTCATAGTGCGAAAAACGGCAGTTTGATAGCAGTCAAGCATCAATTTCTCAAGAAAAGCTAAAAAAAACAAACAACAACTTTGGGGTAAAAAATGAATTATTCATAGAACAGTATCCCCGCCATACTTTCCAACTAACCCTTCAACGACTGGAGAAACTCGTATTTTCTTGAAATAAAGATAAACGTATTGCATCTCGACAAAAAAAAAGAAGCTTAAAATTGAACTTGGCCTGAACTTCTGTAATTGGTGGTCGCGTGGTCCTCTTGTCGTTGTGACAGCGAGAGAGAGAGAGAGAGAGAGAGAGAAAAGTAAGAGAGCTTATTTGATTAAAGGTACTATTTACCTTTGGTAGCAGTGATTTAAAAATTTTCAAGATATTACATTTGCTGCATATGTGTAAGTCTGTTGTATTACAAAACATCCTACCGTATAAACTTTTCGCAATAAAGCCTAAAATATAAGGAGATATCAGTAATTTTTAACTTTAAACGGTTTAGTCTTGAAACACATTTATTATAATCAGTGTTCACATTTTGTGTATTTAACAATGCTATATCCATAACTCACATTTTAGAACTATTTTAAAACGCTAATGCTGAGTATTTGTTTCATCTGCAAACGGTAAATTATGCCTTTAACCTATGAAACTGCCTTTTCAGGGCACTCAACACATATCATGGAATTTAACTGCGCCGTTCTGTTCTCGTATACGTTGTATGGCCTCTGCCAGTACGGTGTGCAAAGGGAAAACTTACCTGCTGACGATACTTTTTAATGTTATTTCTTCCTAAGTCTCAAAGAGGCTTCACGTAGCCTTGATACGGGCTCCATCTTGAGGCGATTATCCAGTGAGAAAGAGGAGGTTTGCCCCTCTGTTGATACGCGAATCGTGTGGCTACACGTGAATCTGTGTAAACAAAAAGAAAAGAAAATGCATTGACATTAATTTATTGGGATGCGGAGGAATACATTTAAATAGTGTTCGTGTTCTTGGGCTTTAAAGGTCCACTTTACCTTTCGGAGCGGTGATTTCAAAAATGTCCAAGATATCACATTTGATGCATATGTGTAGTTCTGTTGTATCACAAAACATCCTACCATATAAAATTTTCGCAATAAAGCCTAAAATATAAGGAGCTATCAGTGTTTTTCTCAATAAAGCGTAACTGTAGACGGTTTAGTCTGAAAACATTCTTATTATAACTATTGTTCACAATTTGTGTATTAACAGCACTTAACATCGATTATACAGATTCAAATTTTTACAGTGATTGTTTCTATCCCTAACTCACATTTTCGAACTATTCTAAGGCACCAATGCTGGATTTTTGTTTCATCTGCAAATGGTAAATTATGACTTTAATCCTCGAGCACCGCAGAAGGCTTTCGAGGCAATGTAACTATTCAATGATTATGTTTCAAACAGACATAGAATTTTTTGTCTTTGGCAAATAAAAGCATTCCGTCATTTTCAGTTGGGAAGTGAAATCCACCCACGAGCCATATACGGCCCACGAGTTCGACATTGGAAAAAAAAATGGTCCATGAGTCAGCCCATGAGCTCTAGTGGGATGACATGGAAGAGATAAACGGAATAATAAAGGTCTTACTACTGTAAACATTTCTCCGCAGACACACGTTTAAAGAATAACAAGCCAAACTGATTCATGAAATACACGAAAGATACAAGATCTTTCCTTTTTTTCATATCTAAACAGAGTAGTTTCCTTCAATCCAGTCTTGGAATTTGCAATCGGGATTTACTAGCTTAAACTCATCTCAGTCTGTCAAAAAGACTACGGCTTTCCAGCTCAAAAATCTAATATGTTTTATGAAACATATTATGTAGTCCTTCTCAATTCACAGAAAAGCAATCCCAGCATCCTCACGAGGTGCGTTTTGTGGAGAGATTTGTCAAACAAACCTTATTAGGTCTTTACAGGCGCGTACTTTATGCTAGACTTTTCAGACTTTTATTGCAGTTTTTGGTACGAAAATACGATGGGGCTCGGGCTGGTCAACTTCATTTATAATTATATGTAAGATCTATTGGAGAGTCAAACACACGAAATGGTGGCGGAGGTTATAGAGACAGAAGTCTCGAGTAAATACATGCAGAAACATTCAACATAATAATTATTCTTTTTTTTTATTGTCAAGCTGCATCATTCCCATCAAAGCATCATTGCGGTCTTTAGCATCTAGGCGTGATACCTTGGCAATGAAAACATCCAGGAGAGAGCTTTATATCAATTATTGACCTAAAAGTATACTTCGAAAAAAAGTATGTTTTTTTTTTTGTGTGTGTGTTTGTGTGTGATTGTGTTTCAAGTCAATGAATGATTTGTCAGATGATGGCTTCATCGCCTTCTTCAGTTTTTGTCTTTTGTGTCTGTTTGTTTGTTTGTTTATAAAATATCATTACTCCCGTGTATGAGAGAGTCACAACTCATGCACGTAAAAGATCCCGCTTCATTCATTCATCGCAAAGAGCAGGGTGTTTAACCCGGTGAAGTGGTCACACCTCACATCCCACTGGACCCCGTGGAAGACCAGCTTAGCGTAGCTGAATATGGGCTATCCAGCCATCTTCTCAGATGGAAATGAACAAACAAACAAACAAACAAACAAACAAACAAACAAACAAACAAACAAACAAACAAACAAACTCCTCACATTACTGAAAAAGAGGTCCCGTCGAGATTTGGGATGGGAGAAACGTACAAACATGGTATCTACTTCACATAGACTTTCTTGTCAGAAAATATATTATATATAATATCATATTTTCATGTGAGTGTCAATCTTCATCTTTAGACAAGAATGTAATAGAAAAAGTCATCTGTTGGTAATTATATCAAGGAGCAGATACAATCATTTTACAGGGCGTGTGAAATACCGTCAAATCGTAAACGCGACGCTATTGATTTATATAGCAAAGTCACCTCCATATTATGTGCCCCATCACCAATTCGTGCCAATATGATACCCGACTAAACAGAAAGCCCACAAAACGAAAATGGTTATAAAATGAAGATAACGGCTGCGAAGACATCGATTAAATTTCGTTCTGCCAATCGTAAAGAAGCTTTGCTCTGTCGGCAATAATTTTGGCAAGTGCAATCAACTCGGTTTACTGCATATAATTACTGTGGTGCACTTTTACATCTAAAAGTTTGAGAACGGGACTTAAAACGTGTGGTTAAGTCTAAATACCACTGGAGGGATGTAGTTGCTAAATAAAAATCATGTTGAGTACAAACAGAGTGAAACAATGTTTCGAAGCGCAACGTGTTCATAGGCACATGGAAAACAAGAGTTACATCTTTGCCATATTTCTGATTACTTTGGGAGTGACAACGAAGAGACTTCAACACAGGACACATATCGTGGTACAAAATGCGAAGTAAGTTTACATAACACATTAAACATCATCCCTATACACCTAATTATGAAAATATGTTAACACAAGAAGGAACAAACTAAAATATAAGATAAGGTGCTCTGCTATCATTGCACGTTCACTTGCCATTACAACTACAGAACACTAATTTGTGCTGTTTGATCTGTAATCTTTACATGCCCGAATTTGGTACTTTTTATTTGAATTAAAGGGCACATTACAACGTGATAGGGGAAATACAATTCACAGATAACTGATGTCTGCCTTTAGTAGTAGTGTATCAAATGATAGGTAATCATGGATTTTTTTCTTTTATTTTTGATTTCATTCATTTAGATGTGCCCTCTCTTTTTCCTAATTGTACAATATATTTCTTTTTTTCATGTGAAGTAAAAGTATTCTCCGAATGATAATACTTAATAGCTGTAGCTAATACAATAACATGTTATTTCAGTCCACTCTTACAAGATAGCCTTATGTGTTAATCCTTCTTGAATGATAATACACTTATGAAATGATTGTATTCCTGAGAACCTGAATGACTGTAAGTAGCATTGTTTCAAAGTTGTGAAAAATATGATGATGATGATGATGATGATGATGATGATGATGATGATGATGATGATAATGCTATATAAATATGTTTGAAATAATGCGACCGGTCCTTCCACAGTTTTTGATTTTTTTTTTTAATGTCCTGGCTGGCGGTAAAGTTAATTGAAGGTCTATTCAGAAGTTTTTACAACAATTTTAAAATTATTTATCAGTTTATGAGGCAGTTGATATCAAAGAAGAAGAAGCCATTGTAATTCAATTGCAGTGGGAATGAATTTTTAATGTACTTTCCGAGATGCAGTTACATTGGCTTCTGTGGATCTTGGTCCTAAGTATTCACTGTCCATTAAGAACACTTACAAATATTATCATCGATGTTGGCCTATTTCATGTATTTTGTTTAGACCCCAAATGGTACGTAAGGATGATGATATTTAACCTATTCCTTTACAGGAAAAGGAAATGGAAATATGGAATGATACGTTTAATCATGTTTATTATGACATCATTATCATTGTCATTCATAACATAACAGTTTGATAATCAGGATTCAGGAGACAACAGGTGTAATTAGTGTAGGCATATGATACATTTTAATGATAAAGCCAAAAAGGTACTAGGAACCTATTTCCACTTTCCCTTTGCCCGCTGATATTTTTTTAATGTAGCCAGCACAATTTCAGTTTAAAACATTATAGTCTCTGATTTTAAAAGTTTCATCTGTTATTATACTTCGTAATCGACTTTTTGTTGGAAGTGTATTTCCTGTTAGTGGATGTTAAGACTTGTTAAGATGATAATGTGCAATAATAATGTGTAAGCAAAAAAAAAAAAAGTAAACTAATTGGTGAATTGGGGAGAGTAACAATACATTTTCTCTAAAACACTGATGTCAATTCAAGAATCAGTTAGGCTTTAACACAGGCTTTTGAAGATTCTGCAAATGAAACAAACCACACTTAAAGCAAACTAGAGGGCTGAGATGAAAGACTATTTTCATTCTATTCTCCTGATCCTCTGACACGAGGACAGTCTATCAGACCACAGAACTGGGTTTCAGGGATTTTATTGTTTAATAGGAAAGACTCGGGGTGTGTCAAAGACCTTTGTCTTGATTAAGCCGTTGTTGCTATTAGAGCAGGCCAGAAATTCAAATTTATGAAGTTCTTCCGTCGAGATGTTTTCATTGCAACTGATTGACAAATTGCCCTACATCGACGTAAATAAGCACTGAATTGATCAGTGTTTTAGTAGTAGCCATGATAAAAAATCATGGGCGTACATACTCGAGCAGGATTCGAACCCACGACCTCCTGATCACCGGACAGGCGTCATCTCCACTAGACCACCGAGCTTTCGCCCGACAGCAAGTGTTGGTTCTAATCCTTATGGCATGCAGCGGGTACTGCTTTTGTTATTCAAATTTATGAAGTTCTTCCGTCGAGATGTTTTCATTGCAACTGATTGACAAATTGCCCTACATCGACGTAAATAAGCACTGAATTGATCAGTGTTTTAGTAGTAGCCATGATAAAAAATCATGGGCGTACATACTCGAGCAGGATTCGAACCCACGACCTCCTGATCACCGGACAGGCGTCATCTCCACTAGACCACCGAGCTTTCGCCCGACAGCAAGTGTTGGTTCTAATCCTTATGGCATGCAGCGGGTACTGCTTTTGTTATTCAAATTTATGAAGTTCTTCCGTCGAGATGTTTTCATTGCAACTGATTGACAAATTGCCCTACATCGACGTAAATAAGCACTGAATTGATCAGTGTTTTAGTAGTAGCCATGATAAAAAATCATGGGCGTACATACTCGAGCAGGATTCGAACCCACGACCTCCTGATCACCGGACAGGCGTCATCTCCACTAGACCACCGAGCTTTCGCCCGACAGCAAGTGTTGGTTCTAATCCTTATGGCATGCAGCGGGTACTGCTTTTGTTATTCAAATTTATGAAGTTCTTCCGTCGAGGTGTTTTCATTGCAACTGATTGACAAATTGCCCTACATCGACGTAAATAAGCACTGAATTGATCAGTGTTTTAGTAGTAGCCATGATAAAAAATCATGGGCGTACATACTCGAGCAGGATTCGAACCCACGACCTCCTGATCACCGGACAGGCGTCATCTCCACTAGACCACCGAGATTTCGCCCGACAGCAAGTGTTGGTTCTAATCCTTATGGCATGCAGTGGGTACTGCTTTTGTTATTCAAAATTTTTACGTCGATGTAGGGCAATTTGTCAATCAGTTGCAATGAAAACATCTCGACGGAAGAACTTCATAAATTTGAATAACAAAAGCAGCACCCGCTGCATGCCATAAGGATTAGAACCAACACTTGCTGTCGGGCGAAAGCTCGGTGGTCTAGTGGAGATGACGCCTGTCCGGTGATCAGGAGGTCGTGGGTTCGAATCCTGCTCGAGTATGTACGCCCATGATTTTTTATCATGGCTACTACTAAAACACTGATCAATTCAGTGCTTATTTACGTCGATGTAGGGCAATTTGTCAATCAGTTGCAATGAAAACATCTCGACGGAAGAACTTCATAAATTTGAATAACAAAAGCAGTACCCGCTGCATGCCATAAGGATTAGAACCAACACTTGCTGTCGGGCGAAAGCTCGGTGGTCTAGTGGAGATGACGCCTGTCCGGTGATCAGGAGGTCGTGGGTTCCAATCCTGCTCGAGTATGTACGCCCATGATTTTTTATCATGGCTACTACTAAAACACTGATCAATTCAGTGCTTATTTACGTCGATGTAGGGCAATTTGTCAATCAGTTGCAGGCCAGAAATTTGTTACAACTCGGGGTGGTTTTTTTTTTTCGAAAAAAAAAATCGAAAAAAACCCCAAACTTCGTTATTCCGAAGGTTTGTTAAATCGAAAGTGAAGTTAGGTTCGTGATTCCGACGGTGTGTTCTAATAGTATAAGCATCTCCTTTAATGAACCTCATATCTTTTCGGATTAACGAACCTCCGATATGTTCAAAACAGTTTCACAAATATTCAGATAATGTGAACGAATCTGTTTTAGTTTTTCTATTAAGGAAGAACGAGATATGTGGAATGCCGAAAAATCTATTTTACTAAATAATTAACAAACTAACATCGCCCAGATATTGAAGCATTGCTATACAGTATCAGTCCTGAACACATCCCTACTGGAAAGAACTCAGTGTCGCACAGTGTGTTCACAGTGTGTTCATAGTCGACTATGTGAAAACGCTCAAATTTAACAGTGTGGAGATGATTTCACACGGTGGTTTGGTTTTCACAGTGTTCACATGGTAATGTTCTGTGTCACACTGTGAATTGATGATTCACAATGTGTTCACACTATTGAAACGCTCGAATTTAACAGTGTGAAGAGATTTCACACTGTGTTCACATTGTGCTCACACTGCGTTCTTTCCAGCACGGATCATACCACCATTTGTAAATAAACTCCTCAAAATAAGTTCTGCAATTAAAGTTTGATATATATATATATATATATATATATATATATATATATATATATACATATATATACCAGCATTATCTTCATCAAATATGACATCATAAGAAAGCCTGATTAATTATCTTTAAAAATGAAACCTCACTTGCTATGATTGGGTGTTCTTGGAATGTGCAAAACAGCTGAGTATGGGGACAGATCAAAAGTGAAAAGTCGCAACAATTCTGCTAATGATAGTGTACAGTTTTGATGAAAAAGGCCACTGGAATGAGCAATGCTGAAATGAGAGTACTTTCTAAAAACTCCCATCTCCTAGACATTAGATGACTGTTTGGTCAATCTTTATGTTTCAATTTTAATCTGCAGATACTACTGCAGTTTTTAATTCATGGATGAAGCCTGGAATCTGGATAATCTCACATTGCATTCTTTTCAAGCACATTCATTCCCTGAAACGACAAAGCAAATGGGAATTATACTGTTTGACATAACACGTCTACTCTATTTTGCAACATTTCACATTTCACCTTTCCTCATACTCAGTCATACTGTGCATTCCAGGAATACCCAATCATAGAAAGTGAGGTTGCATTTTAAAGACAATTAATCAGGCTTTCTTATGATGTCATATTTCATGAAGATGATACGGGTATAAGAGAAATATGATATATCAAACTCTAATTGCAGAACTTATTTTGAGGAGTTTATTTGAGTATCAAACTTAAGCCCACAAACTCGCTACTTGCCTGTCTGTATAGATTTGAGTTTAGTTTTACGGTGTTTTGTGGGCAAATTGACTTTAGATAATCGTGTACCAGGGATAGAAATAATCACCCAGTACGGCGTGATATGATATCTTATTTTCAAAATGTCAATAAATATTACTTTTTTATATTCTTCTGTTTTGGAAAGATGGACAACGAGTTGCACAACTGCTAAAGCACGAGATCGACCGAAGCAGGGCCTTCCTCTCGCCTGCGCAGTAACGTATCCCTGTCATGAGATTGGTGTGCAAGGATCTAGGTAAAGCAGTGGCACCCACGAGTAAAGGGGGAATGGACCGTAAGCATTTACATTATGTGGATTCATTTAATGAGTTCAGTGCGGCCTACACATGAGAAGTTTCAGGAATGCCCGACAATCTGCTATGAAGTTACATTCTTTGTTAATAGACTAGCTCTGGTTAAACCCTTGTGGCGCCATCGCTGTATAAGAAGACTAGAATACAATCGTGTGAGCCTAGGGTAACAATACAAAGAAAAAAATCTAACTTCAGATTACCAAAGAGGATTCCATTTTTATAAAGATAACAAGACAATGAACAGGGAAGAGGAATGGTGCATTTTGAGACTCATTCACAAGAAAGAAGAGAATTTGCGCTTTTGTAATGTTCATCGTTTTCTTGATTAATTACAGTGTATTACAAGACAACAAAATATCTTTTCTTTCATTAAACCGTGTCCTTAATCTGGCCACGAAATTAATTTGACTTCCTAATCTTGCATTTTAGATATGCATTTCTTCCATCAATATCAAATGTCATAATAACAACAAGTATGGCATCTAAACATCTCCCAACAGGCAGAGAAACAGATTAACGCATTATAAATAGGAACATAAAGTAACGAGTCTATGTAATGTAAATATATACAAATATGAATAAATGTAAGAACATGCTTGTATGTATTAATAGATTCATATATTATGTCCTCAATAATTTGATCCTCGCAGCCTGCCTTTCATCACCTGGTCCAGCCAACACATCATGCATGGTAAACAGTTTCAAGCTTTCAGTGTAGTAGTGTATAATGACTACACTCTCCTTGCAAGTGAGGATACAACCATGGCGATACTTGAACCTCCATGGTACAACTTCAATGTCAATGGTAGCGGGTATATCTAATTTAATAATGTTTTACAACGCTTTGAACACCGAGAAGCGATGTATAGGCGCTATTCAGTTAGGGGCTGAAGATGCGTATATACAAGTTTTGTTATCAATATGATCATGCATGAGATTTATTGCTCTATGCTGGTTATTGTCATCATATCAAAGAGTCGAATGAATACAGTGCCCGTTGTTGTAAATTTGTATACCAATTTCAATGCGTATCAAGACGATTACCCCTCCCCCCCCCCCAAGAAAATTACACCCTAGCTAAATATCGGTTAGTGATAGGGCTAGAGTAAAGATTAGGGTTGGGGTTATATAGGTTTAAGGTTAAAATTCAGATTAGGGTTAGGATCGGGTTCGGGATTAGGATTAGGGTTAGGGTCACGCTAAGGGTGTGGGGTATATATTGTCCTAGAACCATTTCCATCTAAGACGATGCTGCTCTGGTTCGGACGTAATAACTCTTTGCTCTTTGATAATGTGTATACTAGGTACGTTGGACATTATGCTATACCCACCATATTATAGTAGTCTTATGAGATTTGCATGACCCTCTGGGGCAGTGTTACAATACTTCCACCGAAAATGGAAAATGGGAAAGCAAAACATGAAAACATTCACAAGACGAAACGCATCCTGGGCCCCGTTTTATCAAAAGATGAATTTAACGTTAAGTCAAGATTATCTATGATTAACCTCTCAAATCAACATGCATGAATAACTTGAGCGTTTAGTCTCATATATATGAGTATGTAACAGTGGCGATCTAGTTGGAACTTTGTAAAATGAATATTAAACTTGATTTTTATTTTTGTTGAACCTGAAATCTGAGTATTACAACCTTGTGTCTTTCTTTGTTTCTGTGCACGACTCACTTGACTTAGTTTCTATTTTCACACACCTTACACAACATACACATCTACTACACACACACACACACACACACACACACATACACACATTGCACAAAATTATATTCCTCCCCTTGTATATTCCATCTTCCGTCCACGGTCATATACTTTGACCTAAGAACTCATCCCCACCGAGAGACTATTAGTTTCTGAAAGGTCGATTAACTCTGTATATGTTTTTACCGCTCGGACATTTGGGCTTAACACCTCGCCCACGGAGTTGATCAATCTTTCTGGAAAACACACAACATCTCCACTGCTAATAACTCTCGGTCTTATTATCTTATTCTGTGGTGGCGACAGTGCGCCCTCGACAAACAACAAACAACAACTAAGAAGGGCGCCACACAAACACAACACAACAACAACCAGCCATCTAGTCCGCCACAGTTCATGTTATGGTTATAGTGCTACAGCATCACTTAGGTAGAATGAGGGTCTCAGTGTAATAAGTGATGTGAGTTGTAATAATTCGGTTAACTGTAGGCTACATGAAACGATCGAGTGGGTTAGGGGTATGTGTGCGTAGTGTCGATGGTGACATCTGTGTTATTTAGAGGCCACGATAAAGAAGAAGTTTGATGGAAGTGTCCCTCATGAGGCATTCTTTCCTTTAAGGAATTCCAGTCGTTTTAAATGTGTATGAATCATAGGCGCCGGAAGTGGGGGAGGGGCGCCCCCCCCCCCCCCCCCCCATCCAAAAAGTGGGGGGCAAAACGCATTTTTGCCCCCCCCCCCCAAAAAAAAAAAAATAAATAAATAAATAAATAAATAAATAAATAAATAAAATAAAATAAAAACAAAAATGAATAAATAAACAAATAAATGAAAATTGATAAAATAAGATAGATATGTCTATAAATGAATAAACGCGAAAAACATAGCTACAAACGGCAGTTTTGGGACTGTAAAATGTCAAAATTTCCAAGCTCGCTCGCTCCGCTCGCTCGCATTCAATCGCTATGCCATTCTCCTAATATTGCTGCCAGTAATTGCCAGCAGTTGCGCCTGGGCTGCCCCCCCCCCCCTTAATTTCCAAAGCTATATATATATATATATATATATATATATATATATATATATATAGCTATACAAACGGCAGTTTGGGGACTGTAAAATGTCAAAATTAATTGTCGAATTTATTCATTATGCCATTTTCCTAACGTTGCAGCAAGTAATTGCCAGCAGTTGAGCCCGGTGCGCCTTCCCCTTAATTTCCAAAGCGAAAAACATAGCTACAACAGCAGTTTTTGGACTGTAGAATGTCAAAATTTTCAAGCTCGCTCGCTTCGCTTGCTCGCATTGAATCATTATGCCATTCTCCTAATGTTGCAGCCAGTAATTGCCAGCAGTTGCGCCCGATGAGCAACCATTAATTTCCAAAGCGAAAGATATAGCTACAAACGCCAGTTTCGGGACTGTAGAATGTCAACATTTTCAAGCTCGCTCGCTTCGCTCGCTCGCATTGAATGGTTATGCCATTCTCCTAATGCTGCTGCCAGTAATTGCCAGCAGTTGCGCCCGATGCGCCCCCATTAATTTCCAAAGCGAAAGATATAGCTACAAACGCCAGTTTCGGGACTGTAGAATGTCAACATTTTCAAGCTCGCTCGCTTCTCTCGCTCGCATTGAATGGTTATGCCATTCTCCTAATGTTGCTGCCAGTAATTGCCAGCAGTTGCGCCCGATGCGCCCCCATTAATTTCCGAAGCGAAAGATATAGCTACAAACGCCAGTTTGGGGACTGTAGAATGTCAACATTTTCAAGCTCGCTCGCTTCGCTCGCTCGCATTGAATGGTTATGCCATTCTCCTAATGTTGTCGCCAGTAATTGCCATAATATACGCCCGATGCCCCCCCCCCCCCCTTAGTTTCCAAAGCGAAAGATATACAGTGCACTCCCGTTATAACGAAATGCTCGGGACCGGCAGTTTTCTTTCGTTATAACGAAATTTCGTTATAACCGAACAAATACAATACATAACGAAAACAAGGAACCACGTATATTATGTTTGCTGAATACTCATCATACACTGCAAAGCTATGTGAAATGTGATGGGATAACTGTATTACAATAATAAACGCAAATTCCCCTCAGAAACTGCATGTGTGTGACACAAGGAGCGAACACACAGTGGTGTGAAGCGTTCACCCATGCAGAGACGCTATAAATGCTTGTTCTGCTACGTATTTTCGAAAGCAACTCGCATTTCGTTATAACGGAGCACATTTCTTTTGTTTTTCTTTGCCTGTGGCGCTCGGAAAAGACTTCGTTATAACGGAAATTTCGCTATAACCGTGTTCGTTATAAGCGAATTTTGTACCATAGACTTTAATGATGATATATTTGGGACCAGAAGATTTACTTCGTTATAACCGTGTTCGTTGTAACGGGAGTGCACTGTAGCTACAAACGGCAGTTTTGGGACTGTAAAATATCAAAATTTTCAAGCTCTCTCGCTCCGCTCGCTCGTATTTTATTGTTATGCAATTCTCCTGATGTTGCTGACAGTATATAATTTGTTGTTTCACACCGTCATTCCATAATCCATGTAAGGAAAACTTGCAATGTTGCTCAATGACTGCGTTGTTGAATGTATCACATTCCGTAATGTATTGTAGTCCCATTATTGCGCACGCACACACGCACATGCATACACACCGTCAAAATTACTTTTCCACAAGGTGCCCACCCCCAATGTTTCGACCCACCGTACGCCACTTTACATAATATATATATATATTTACACACACACACACACACACACACACAAACACACACATATTGTATGTATATATATCTATATCTATATATATATATATATATATATATATATATATATATATATACATATATATATTAGATGTGTGTGTGTGTGTGTGTGTATGTGTATATTGTGTAACATAATGCATGGTCTATCGTGAGCCCCCTCCAATATTTGCCCCCTCCCCCCCCCCCCCAATCCAAAACTGCTTCCGGCGCGCCTGGTATGAATATAATTATAATTATGGACTAAGCCAGGGTGCACTTGTGTAAGGTACCATAGTTACGTCTGACGTATTACATATTCAATACTCATATACGTTGCACTTCGATTTTTAACGTGGGAGGTTATGAAAGACGTAACGACTCGGTAGTAATGATTGGACGTAATATACTGTGCCTGCTTTATGGTACTGTAATGTATGTTATTGATCAGCTTGTGTGGATCATTGACACAGAGTTATATGTAATACAGTTGGTACACTGGTAGTGACCTCTCTGCTTGCTGTTAACAGAGGCATGATGTCAAACGGAAGCTGGTTTGTCCTGACGTGTTGTGTGCCTTAGTCCAGTTTGAGACCTATAGGACCCACGTGCCCTACCACATCATCCAACACACAACACCTTTCTGACGTCCAACAACTCACACACCAATCAACCCCTCACATAATAATTGCCAGATTTAGAGACATCCTCATCTATTCGTTTCATGAAGAAGGTTGCTGTTAATATAAGATGGAATAATTACACTCTAAACAGGTGCTATAGGAAACAATCAGTCAGCTTTAGAATTAAGGCTTCTAGCCCGATAACAATGACTAAAATTACAAATGTTGCAAACATATTCATGAAAAGAGTCTGGTCGACAAGGGAGGGGCGGGGGTAGAATGTCCACACACATCGTTTGTAATTCCATACACTTCAGTGTCGGAAGAAGGCAGTCCTGTGAAATGAACATTGTCATCTGAGTATTGACCCTCATTTTAGAGGAGTATAGGGAAAAGATATTTCTTTGCGTTGATCAGGCGGGAGGTACAGCAATTTTATAGGAGTGTGATATACCGTAAAATGTCACACGGAAACGTTATTATACTCTCACAAAATCCATCATCATAAAGGCTTTCCCTACTAAAAAATACAAACAAAGAAAAACAAAAATTAGTAACGATAGTGGCTCTACAGGCTCTCAATATTTGGAACAGCCAATAGTAAAGAAGCTCTGCAATGAAGGCAATAATTCTGACAAGTGCAATTAGCCCGGTTTAGTGCATTCAATTGCCGTGCACTTATACACCATAAACTTTGCGAAGGGGGCTTAAAATTGTTGCTAAATTCAGAAGGCTTATGCAGGAATATATTTCCTTATATGTACTTCTACTCATCTCTATTCTTTTTAGTACTTACCTCCCGTTTTGCGTAAAGAGAAGAAAGGAACCTCAGCCAGCACAACGACACGGAGCAAATTGCGCTGCCAAACGTGAGGTAAGTCTCCACAGCACGTTCCAAGATGTATAACACAACGAAATTTAAACGGAATGTTATTTTTTTTTACCATTTGCACATTCAATAACCATTGTAACAACAAAAACAACAACAAAGCTTGCCCTGTGCAAATTGCATACACAAATTTTGTACAATTTTATGAAGGGCACATGGAATAGAAAAAGTGGTGAGGAAGCAACCTTGTCAATAGAATTCATAAACATCTGACTAAAAAGTGCTGTATGAAATGGCAGGTAAGCATGCATTTTTCTTTCGTCATTGAGATGTACCCCTCTTTGTAAGGAGTGAAACAAAAATTTTCTTAGGAAAGAATAGTCTGATTAGAATGATAATCCCATTAATTTCATCTGATACATGTTCTTTACGTCTACTCTTACAAAATATATATAGCGTTTCAATCCTGTTCTAAACATCACATTCATTAAAAGAAAAATCTTTTAGGAACTGTGAGTTGAATTTTTCAACAATTCAAGAAAATGAACATGTTTTTATCAGCAATTTGATATCAATATCAATAAAGCAACATATTATGTCTTTCAACACTTTATTGGGGGGGGGGGTAGCTCCTGGTTTGCAAATTAAGGAAATGATAAGGTTATAAGTTGTTAAGATTATACGTTGTAATGAAATCATTATCGTTTATCACACTAGGAAATTGATAAAAAGGAACAATAGGATATATGAAATAACATAGAAATGAACTTTCATGCATTTTCAGATATGGAGTTACACTGGTTTGCGTGGCTTTTACCTCTGAGTAAGTATTCATTGTCGATGAAAGACAACTTTCCAATGCCACCAAACTAACTTGTCTATAACAATACTACGTTATTAGAAATGATAACATTGAAATCACTCCTTTACGAACAAACTGACATGGAAAAATATGATTATTGGTAATTATTTTCATTATCACAGGAGTATTGGAACAGTTTAGTAATTTCATATCATGATAATCGGGAGACAACAAGTGAAATTAGTGTATAGATGACAAGGTTTATCATTGCAGTTTCCTACTCCAAGCGTATTTCTAGTTTCCATTCGATATGATTATATTAAAGTAAACTGCAACACCTCACCTCATAATGGTAAACCTCTGAGTCTATACTACTTCATATCTAAAACGTTAGAGTTAATTAAATTTGTGTAAGGTCAGAAAGAAATGTAAGGCGCCTACTTCAGTCCGTTAATTAGAGAGAAGAACAAAAGCCCTGTGTTCACTGTAGTGAAATTCTCAAATCAGTCCAACAGTTGAGGGCTTTGGAATAAGACTCTGCCGATGAAACAAACTATATATTGTATACTATCATTTTGAATCATACCTCTGACACAAAAACACATCTGCAAACCTCTAAACGCCGGGCTTCTTGGATTGGCTGGGTTAGTCATATAAACTCCGGAACGTCAAAGACCTTTCTTTCGAGAAAAAGCAGTGTTTTGAATGAAAGAGGCAAGAAATTTATGCGCAGATTGTTGTACCCAAGGTTTGTTATTCTGAAATTGAGCCTTACCGAAAGTTTGTCAATTAAACGTGTTTTTTTTTTTCTCAATTCAGATGCTTCCTTAATACGCACACCATCCTTTCATTTTAAGAGCAACGAAGCTTATTTCATTATTGTATATAATTATATGAATTATAAAGCGACTTAACAACCTCCACCTCCTTTTTAATTTTACATCAACCAGAATAGTATAGTAAAAAAAATACTACAGTAAAAATGAATGTATATGTTTCATTTTATTTCAATTTCTCATTTTTAAAGAAACCGAACGAGATTTTAAGCGTTGCTATATTAGGCATGACACATCAAGCATAAAAATACAAGCTCTGACTGCTTACGCATCTGCATAGATTCATTGAAGAAAATTATTAGTTTTACAGTGCTTTTGAAAGTCAATGTGTTTAAAAGGTAAAACTTGGAACAGGGAATAATACAAACTTACAGTATGGCTTTGTATGATGTCTTATTCTTGTTTAAAAGATCAAAATAGGTTAATGGCAGTAATCTGTACACACTCTTATCAATATCTTATTGCAAACATCTTCTTCTTCTCTAGTCACCACGCAAAAGAAATGGTATATATTCTTCTTATCCAATGTCGGATGATCTGCCTGGTACAGGGAGTTAGAGGGGCCAGATTTTCTTAGGTGATTCTTCCTGTTATGTTCAAAGCTCTGGCATAAGTGGACAGACAAGGAGATGTTGCATAGTCTGCTCCTCTCCACACAGGCAGGTGATGTCATCATTTTCACCGTGATTAATATATACGCCCACTTTGCTAGGTTAGATCTGCAGCGGCATACAACATTTTTAGACGATAGCAGCAAGACCAGGGAGGCAATGCCTCACTGATGCCTGATGGTGTAGTTTCGTTAGGGCTGATATAGTATCAAACAAGAAACTGTTCGCGGTGCACGGGTAAGACGTTCGATCCACACGAATAAGCGCTGCTTGTCAAGGCTTAAATTGTGTTCAGTGCCCCGACAGAATGCATGTGACGCCTGGATTTAAACCTCTTTCTTGAATGTTCACAATTGAAGATAAGGTGGCGATGGTCATTTTTATTGCTTCAGCTTCTCCTTCTGAGATTCAACAGTCCTTCGGATGATTGTCAAGCAACCCACTCAGAAGGTAGAGGTCTTCAGTCTTTGTGGGCTTTAGGCAACCAGTAATTGCACGTCTTGAAGAATTTCGATCACTGCCAATCTTAGTGGCATGAGCTGATCTACCAGACATGTGACACATCTAGAGTAGCATAAAGCCAGTGCTCCTGTACGTAGTCCTACTATCTTCCCATCAGCTCTCCACGTGGTATTAGTAAGCTTCCTGAGGATACTATTCCTTGATGCGACCTTTGCCTTGGTCTTAATGATGTGATCCTTGAAAGTGGGGGACCTGTAAGATGTCTCCCCAATTAGGTAAACTGGCTTGATTGGATACCTGTCGCTGCCATTTTCAATATCAACTAATCCGTAGATTTGAGGGTTAAATTTCTTGTTTTTAAGATGAAACAGACAGATTTGTTGTTGTTTTTTTCTTCGTTATCTCATTTAGCTACACTTCGGTTGTAGCTCCATGGTTATCTCTTAGATGTCTGGTGGCATAGTAGGAGATGAGTAAGTCAAGTGCATTGGTGTCCTGAGGAGATGCAATGCAGGGTCATCAGCATAGAAAGCGTCTAAAGTCTCCGGATCATTATGTGCAGATATTAAATGAAAGAGGGGCAAGCACACTCCCTTGTGGAAGTACGTTCTTCTTTGTCCTCCATGTACTCCTTCTGCTACCGAGGTCTGCGTATTATCTGCGGTTTAATAGCATGTTGCAGATCAGCTCTGTTAGTCTAACATGTGAGGTCATCTCATACAGCCTCTTAGCAAGGATGTGGTGGTAGACTGTGTCGTATGCTGCAGAAAGGTCAACTTAGGCAGCACCGGTAATTTTCCATCGGTCTGATTGGTAGCCATCAGACTTAGGAAAGGTGAATGTAGGTAATGATAGAGCAAGCAGCTTCGGGATGATGTTATCCGTTCCCTCTCCTAGCCTAGCGGTAATGTGTGGTACGATGTTGTCGAAAATGAGGGTCATCCGACTGTTCTCTTCAAAGGTTTCTTGGCAGCGTCGGGCTGTATCAGCGAGACAAGTCTTGGAAGCCCTCTCTGATGGTCACAGCCTTTGACGCCCTGATGCAATTATACACCAGACGTACACCATGGGTTACATTCAAATTTCGCCCTCGTTGCCCGCCCATGACTTGGAGAGCACTCTGGCGGATCTCTGGAGGCACGGCTGTATTATCCACGAGTCCATACATTATCAACATTTTTTTTTATAGCCACACTCGTTCGATGTCGCCTTCGAAAGCGTCGTTTATTCTAAGGCGGTCCTCATTGGTAATGCGTCGATATAGCGTAATGGATGATTTTCAGCAATGATTTTTTTTTTCATACATGTTGTCACTAAAGTCAGTTCAGTGCACTATACGTTGCCTGTCATCGTCAAGTTTGTAGAGTGAGTAAAACGAACGCATCACTGCCAAAACTGATGACAGGCTTCAACAAATTCGTCTATTTCAATATTCAGTCAAATTGTATGAATGTCTCTTTCTAGTAGATCTACTTACAAGCGTTTCTATTAACTTTTTCCCGATGAATTACCGCTGTTGTTCAGACCTTTTAGGGAATTTAAGAACATTTATGATGCACTTCGGGAGAAACTTGGCATAGACCCTCAAGGATATCAAAAAGCCAGTTGAATATGCAAAGAACTTAAATTCCTTCCCAGATCTGACATGAAGAAGGAGAATATGCTCCTAGTTATTTGTCAAATGAAGCATAACAACGCGATGGCTCTAGTACTGACCATTATACAAGCGTTGCCAAATTCCTCCGCATATTGAATGGAGAAATTTCAATGCTGATTGACAAACACTATTGACCGTAGTGTCAATCTAATGGGCGCAATTTGCATTTCTAGTCGTTAATCTTAAATTCCCGAAGAATTTGAACTCATTTTTTAGTCTTGTTTTTGTTTAGTTTGTTCTTCTTCTTTTTACCGCAATCGCATTTTGGACAAAATTGATTGCCCGAAAAATCAATAGGTTTAAAATCGAACTTGAAATCCCATAACAGCGAAAGCTTGTCGCAAGGGCAATCATAACCCCCCCCCCCCCCTCAGAAAGTAATAATAATACTGATACACAGTTGTATTACGAGAAAAATAATGACCCTATAACATGCGGACTCAAAATGCATTTAGGAAGTCTTGAAAACAAACGGAGCGGTGTGAAGGGGATGGAGATAGTATCTATTATAATGAAATACATTGGAGAAATCAGATATAACGACATGGTTATTTATATCCCATTTGTACAGTGCATCTGTTGATGTAACGTGAATACAAGTGAAAGCTTCAAAATGCAAACGCGTGGACTAAATTCAGAAGTAGTCGGAAGAGCGCCATCTGCGCCATCCTCATACAAGGTTACACGTGTAGGCCTACCAACCGTAGTAACTGCATATCTAATAAATTGTAACTACTTGGTAAGATGAATTTCACCCTATGCATCTTATTCATTATCTATTTTTGTGCATCTTCTGGTGCGCCGTGTGCCATGGGAACTGTGGAGGTTATCTTTTAGCTCTTATTGGGTATAATTTGTTTTCGTCATTGGTGTTTCAGCGAAAGTTAGTGGCTAACATCTTTGTGTGCACTTTATATTCTTGAGTGTTCGTCCTACGGAATGGCGGGAATCATTTCTCTGGATGAATGCACGACAAATATAATGAAGAGAAGTTTAATTAGTAAGGAGACAAACATGTTAAATGATATTACTTGTTTATTTTGTTTTGTTATTTTCTGTCTTACGTTGTTTGATTGTTCAATGAAATCTCATTGCTAAAAAAAAATGGAGTTTGGGTAAATAACGCCCACTCAGAAAAAATCAATCAGGGCCGCTATGAACGGACGCGGCCAGCTCCAGCGGGACATGACGGCTGTGATGACGTCATAAAAGATGGAAGACGAGTTGCACAATTGCTAAAGCACAAGATCGACCGAAGCAGGGCATTCCTCACGCCTGCACAGGAACGTATCCCTGTCGTGAGGCTGGTGTGCAAGGATCCAGGTAAAGTGGTGGGATACCCATTAAAGGAGAATCTATAATGATTACGTGGATTCAGTAAATGAGTGAGTGCAGTGATATAAGAACTACATGTCAATTACTTTTTAGAAAACCCTGAAAATCCGTTAAAAACTTACTTTTGTTAATTCCATGTGTCGTTATCACTGGATAAGATGACCACAACAACATACGACACCCCAGTAGGCAACATAGGAAGAGTCAAGTATTGGTGCGCCTTAAGGCGAAGAAGAGAAATAATAGCGACAATTAGTGGGTCTATAATGTTCATAACATTGATTAGTCGCAGGTTATAACATAACAAATGTTCATTTTCTCCTATTTACTTTGAAATGTGTCCATATTCCGACAAGGAAATTCATTATATTTTTCATTTTGTAACCTGGTGTATAATTTCCTGTCTATAGCACTTTGAAATTTTAGAATATATACTATATACCGTATGTCCCAAAAAATTACAACTGTGCCCTCCGCAATGATAACTTTAAAAATAATGGATCAATCCAGTTACAATTTCAGGGTATGGTGTGAAACTATAACTCATTGCCCACATCTCACAGAAAACCCCACTCGATTTGCGTCAGTGGTCAAAGAGAAATGAAAATTTTGTAGAGAATATCAGCAATCTCTTTCCTCCAAGTTCTGTCTATTGTGTTCACACATTAATGTGCAGTTCCACGAACATCCAAGTGATAAACTAGGAAGAATCAGACTCATGACATGCTTTACAACAACCCACATTTCTCTGTGACCGACCACTTAACCAAATTAAATGGGGTTTTCTGCAAAACAGAGCTAAGATATCATATTTCAAGACCCTGAAGTAGCATTTAGACGGTTTAATTACATTGGGTGTTATCAATGCGAAAATCCGACTGTAATTTTTTGGGGGACATATCACTGTACAGTTTCAATATACCTATTAACACATACACGAACCAATCACTGAAATATAAGTTGGAACGGAAAGTTATAAATCAATGACATAAATCATATATATATATATATATATATATATACATATATATATATGTATGTGTAAGTGTGTGTGTGTGTATGTTACAAATGAATATAAATAGGTAGATATATACTACATACATGTTTAAAACAATATATATAATCATATACATATATATATATATATATATATATTCAAATGCAATAATTTATGAATATACACGAAAGTATCAAAAGATTCATGTATATAAGTCCCTTGTGATTTATCCTCAGCCTGCCTTTCGTCACCTTGTCCGGAGAATTCCTTTTGCGTGGAGACAGTCTCAAGCTTTCAGTGTATGTATCAATTACTATACTTGCAGGTGCGAGTAAAACTGAAAGGTCAAGTGTACATGTGGACGTGGTTACGAAGTGCTCTGCACAGTCTTGGAATAGCTGTGTATAAGTGCTATTTTTATGGACTAAAGTTATTATACAGGTTCCGTTATCGATATTATCATCACGAGTATCGGTACTGTTGTTATTTAATCACACTGTGTGGAATAAATGCACCCTCTGTTTAGAGCCTTTTGAAACCAATTCCAACATTCTAATTAACATGATAGAGCTATGGTTCGGGTGCTCTTGCCTTTTTCGTGAAATGCTATACTGGTATAGACTAAAGGGTCGAATCCTTGGACGTAATGCTTTTCCCACCATATTGATACCAGATTTATGACACGATGAGAGGGGTCCTCTGTAAAACTACTGCTGAATACGGTCCATCAGGGTTTTTTACAATGAAAAATGGGTATCCTGTGATAAAACAAGAATTTATTTACAAGACAATAAGCATCCTGGTCATACTGGTCAGCTTCGTTGGATTTCAGATTGATCCTAACTCATTCAAACCATACAGCGTGTCCCAGAAAAAAAACAACAAAAAAAAACAAAAAACGAAACCGAGTTTCACTGGAATTCTTTGCGATCATAATCATATATTTGCTTTATGAGTGGTAATGTACATGGATTGAAAGATAGACTTCTCTTCTTTCATTTGATGCACAACTCATTCAAAATTCGTGCATGACTGAGTTAGAACAATAGACAGTAGTGCTACTAAATTTTCATTTGCACGAGCAAATGGCAACTTTGAATTAGTTTTTAATTTTCAGACTTTTTCAGCAATCTTTTGCCAAAAAAAAAAAAAAATCATAGCTTTGATATCCATTCTTTTTCCTTTCATATGATATCCCATGCGTAAAAAATGATGAACGCCTGCTCGAGAAAACTTAATTTGAAAATGTGCTTCCATATTACCCAGATAAATAAGTAAATAAGGAGCCAGTTAGCTTTCCCGACACCTGCCCAACTTGGCAGATAACAGTGGCCTTCATGCTTCAATGAATTTACACAAACATGAAGGGAGGGGGAAAAAAGAATGATTATTGTTACAGACGGTTCGGTTGTGAATAGGGTCGTAAATAGCACATGATCGCGAGCTTGCCTGACCATGCGGCTAACTACGACAAAGGGTGTTCATCAGCGGAATGTTTGGGAAGGTGGGGTGGGAGTAACGGACGGAAAAAAAAAAAACAACTTCCGAGCCCCCCCCCCCCCCCCCAAAAAAAAAAAAAAAAAAAGACGACTTTCTGCCCTGCATTTGCACCTCGGAAATGTGAGAAGCGCAAGTTCAGTGATAAATAAAGTGATGCACCCTCTTTGCTTTACCTCCCTCTTCAAAAACTTCAGAACCCTGTCAGTGATGAAGGACTAACCACGCGTGAGGGAAATGTAAAGAGGAATGAAAACAGTGACAGAAGTTTGAGATACAAATCATCAAAATGTGTATCATTGTTGCAATGTTGATTTTCCACAGCCATTGGACTGCGTGCAGCCTGAGAATACTCTCGACATTAGTCTTCGGTTATATCTCATAGCTTATTCTAAATAAGTGAGAACAAAGGGCTTTCATTCTCATACAGCATTCTCTGTAAACACCTCCCCCCCCCCCCAACAACATTCACTGTAGCACTGCAGTTATTTTGTGTGAATTCAATGGTGCAGATGAGCCCATTGTCTAATGCTAAGTAGGGAGAGCTGAATGCTTGTTTTTCGACTATCCATAGAATTGGTAGCAATGAAGCATGTTTTCATGCAAATTTTTCTCAAGCATGCGTTATTCATATTTGACGCGTAAGGTCTCATATGGAAGAAGAAAATATGAATATTTGGGTTATGAACTTTATTTTTAGAAAAGGTAAATGTAAAAGTCTGAAAATGTCACTTAAAGTCACTATTTGCGCGTGCAAGTGAAAATTTGATAGCACCACTGTTCATTGTTCTAACTCAGTCATGCATGAACGATGAACATTAAGTTGTACATCAAGGTAAATGAAAGAGGAAAAGTTTATCTTTCCATTGATGTATATCACATAAAGAAAATGTATGATTTCGATAGTAAAAGGTTGCATGGAAATCCGGTTTCGTTTTTTCTTGGACGCGCTGTAGATACTTTTTGTATGATGATGGAAAGCTATTTCAAATTGTAAGTTGTTATCTGTGTAAATAAAGTGCCATGCGCTCAAAAATTATTAACTTGAGAACCTACGTTCTGTTCGTGCTATGAACTCCACATGACTATTATTTGGGATCCCAGGCCTTGGACACCGTTCTATGTGATATCTTTGTAAAGAGAACTTTCAATTAAAAGTTCCATTCAAAAGACATGTTTCAAAGTATGAAGATATGTTTAATTGATTGAATTGATTGTTTTAGACGAGTTTTGTCAACGACAGTGTTGTGTCAATAAGATTGAATAATATACGTCAAGGAGACCTACAAACTGCTTCTTAGTTAAAATCTTTGCCTCGTTAAACGTAACAGTCTCCACATGTGATTGGTCATATTCCCAAAGGCGTTCTACCTGATAAAGGCATCGTTCATGGAGAGAACGGGCGAGATGTTCGCCTAATCGGCGGTCGTAACAAACGGGAAGGTGCAGTAGAAGTAAAGAGTGGCACCACTGGTCAAGCTGGTTGGTTACCGCTTCCCGCCTTGCACTGGGATGTATTCCAAGCCTCGGTCCTCTGTAGAGAGTTGGGCTATCCAGGCGCCCTTACTGCCTATGCTACGGAAGGAAGTCAGAATTCTTCAACTCACATTTTCGCTGTAGCATCGCTACAGTTTCATTTCCAATGCAATGGTAACGAATCAAGAATGGATGAATGTTCCCGAGTCCCATCTTTTGTCGAGGTCTTCGGCGATCAGCCAAGCTCCGATAATGCCTCATGGTTTGCCCATACCTCCTGCTGTACGAGTAAGAATACCAATATTTTCCCGAATATCAATTATTATCGTACACCAAAAATACATGGGTTTCCTTGGTTCATTGAACCTTAAGGCATAATGGGCTTTTTATGGGTTTAGCCTTTAAAACAGGACACTTGAATGGGAGGAAAGGATGAAATGAGTGATCTACATTTTCATCAGGCTCAAATAGTAATATAGGCCTACTAACTGCAGTTCATTTACAGGTACACGCACAGGTAGGCCTTCTGAACTTTTGGATTGTTTTCAAAGGTGACTTTATAGGCAATCTTTGAAGTTTTCGAAACATTTTTTTTTTTTAATGGTTTAGAACTAATATCCCGTATGCTTTCAAGGCATATCTTGAATATGACCTGAATGATATTAATCAGTGTGTAGAGAAGCTAATTCATGCAAGTGTTAAGATTCATGTAGTATCAGATCACAGCAATGTAATGTGTAAGCCAATATGCTGAATGTAATTTCGCACCTATGTGTTTGGTAATGTACTTTTGTCCTAACCACATTATAGGAGAAAGAGAAACGCAAACTTTGATTTTTTAATGATGCATTTCAAATTGAGAATACTTCATCTCGTATATTACTTCATTTTTATACTGACTGAAATAATTAGGTACTACGTCACTATCGACGACATTCATAAACCGGAAAAATGAAAACACTCTACACGTAATTTGATGACAGAGTATAATACATGAAAAGTGGTTGGTGAAAGGGGATGTGCAATCTTTTTCGACATTTCCAAGAGAGAGAGAGAAAAAAAAAAATAAGGTTTTCGCGATATCGCTTGTCGTGAAATCGCACTGTTGAAAGCATTTACTGACAAAAAGGAAAATTACAAACTCAGACACAGCACTTGCAAACACACAGACACAAAGACAGACAGACATACGCGCGCGCACACACACACACACACACACACACACACAAGCTTTTAACTCTTGTGTTATTACATGTATTTTGAATACCAGACGCAACCCTTTGGCCATCGCCGGGGAAGATGAAGCGTACGAGCAAAAAGAGCACCATACCCTACCACGTGTCGTATTGCGACGAGATCAGGAGAAATTGTGTTACATTGACTACCAGCAACGCCTACTGGGGTCGCAAGTCAGCATACCGCAATAGGCGGACAATCATAGTAAGCAGACAATGGAACAACGGTATGCCAAGGAGAGAATGATTAAGCTCCATCTTAACACAACTTCCCCTTTAAAGGCACATGGTCCCGGTGGTTTCGTCAAATGCGTACGCGGGCGCACGGCGCAAGTTTCCTGTAGAGACCTACGCTATCGACTCCGCTTTAGCGCTTACGCTGTGACCCATTTCCCGAGTCCGAAGAAGTGCGATCCACTGTAGTCAGTGGTCCGATCACAGTTCGGCTCATGATTCGGCTGAGTGGGGATGACAGCTCCTGCTTTAAAGGGGCATAGTCCCGGTAGTGTAGAGGGCGCTGTTGATGATACTGCCGCATCATCGTTAGCTTTGATACGTAGATTACCGAAGTAGAGCTGTCATCAAAGTAAAATGCGTAGGCGTTGCTAAGTAACGTTGCCTTTGTTGTCTTCTTTGCGCATCGCGCAGTCTGTAGTAATGCCAGGGTGCGTGCATATTATGTGCTTGTTATTGTGACATCACAAAAGAAGTTTGTTAAAGCTGTCATCCCCCTCAGCCCATTCATGAGCCGAACTGTGATCGGACCACTGACTACACTGAATCGGACTTCTTCGGACTCGGGAAAGTGGGCCAAAGCGTAAGCGCCAAAGAGAAATCGATAGCGTAGGTCTCTGTAGGAAACTTGCGCCGTGCGCCCGCGTACGCATTTGACTAAAACACCGGGACCATGCACTTTTAATAATAGGAAGCACATTTGCACGCACCCTGGCATTACTATACAGACTGCGTGATGCGCATAGAAGACAGGGAAGGCAACGTTACTTAGCAACATCTACGCGCTTTACTCTTGATGACAGCTCAATGGCAACATATTGAAAACTTTCGGTCATCTGCGAAGCCGCGCTTCCGCGCGAACGCTACAACACTTAAAACGGGTCAAAAATCGACGCATTTTTCCACAAAATCTGCCATAACTTTTAAACTATTTAAGAAGCAAACTTGGGGCGCCCGGATTCTGAAAGTGGACACTTTAGGGATTATTTATGTGTATATATCTTTATTGTAACATTTGTAGCAGTGACGCAAATTTGATCAGAAAAGTACCTTATGAGCAGAATTGTCTATGGCGAACAGTCCAAATTTGACGAATTTGAGCATATTTTGCCGTCTTGCAATTCTTCCAGACGGGATATCTCGAGAACGGAACGTGGCACAAACTTGGGGCGCACGGTTTCAGAAAGTGGAGATTCTGCCCATTTTTGTGACATAAGAATCTTGTCCATTGGTTGAGCAGTCCTGACGCAAATTTGCAGTAAAGCTAGACTACCCATTCACAATTGCTGTCATAGGGAACGTGTACAATCCATACAGAACTATCACGTGACGAGACTACCAACGAAAATTTGAGCCGTTGACCTTCACTGTCTGTCGTTGTCAGCAGTGTGAATTTCCTGTGATTTCAAGCTTTTGTTTCTCGCCAAATATCATTTTCAACGCAATATCCAGATACAGTTGTATGTGAGACATTATCTAGATACGTAGCAGCCTTATTGACAACATAACTGTTAAGTTTGGGAGCAAAAACAACCAAATACATTCCACATTCCGTCTCATTTTTCGATGATGGCTCTAGTCGGACTGGTGCATTTCCTTCGGAGGTGGTAATAATGTAAGTAGTTGCAACGCTTGCCACCTGCTGTCTGCAATCGGGCGCTTATATTCACGTGTTGTACACAGGTAATTAACTGAAATAATGTTGTGAAGGAATGATAAGCTCATAGACTGAATATCATATCAACTGTAGATTTAACCCGATTTCTGTCGCCTACACACACAACACACTACGCGTGAAATTATGTGAACATGATGTCCCTCCGCGCACGGTGCTGCAGGCCACCCCCATTAACGTGTTGACTAGCCACGCGCCCCACACGCACTCACTTTCGCCAGCGTCTGCTACCTCGGATTTTCTGCGTGAATTAGGGCGAAAGTTTTCAATATGCTTCGGCAATCTTTGTATCAATGCTAACGGTGATCGGCAGTATCATCAACAGCGCCCTCTACACTACCTGGACTATGCGCCTTTAACAGGATTTGTTCGAAAACCTTCTCCAGGGAAAATACCATGGTAACCCTCAAGCGTCCCTGTCGCTAGCTGGTCGCTGGATACGCGCCCGTGGAATACTAGTATTGCGCAACCACACGATTTACGTGAATACATAATAGACAGCAGCAGCGCTGGTCACCAGACTGTAGCGCTGGTCACATGACGCCTCCGTGAAAGATTCACCGCGCGTCTACCCTGGTCGACCGCAGGGTAAGATTTCGCCGGTAGCTAAGCCCCGAGGCTACCCTGCGTTTTATGGCCTGTTAGGACGGGGTTTTACTCACGCATCTTACGAATGTTTGGTTATGTGTGAATGCACGCGATGCATAGTCCCGGTAGTGTAGAGGGCGCTGTTGATACGAAGATTGCAGTGCCGTATATTAAAGCCCAAAGAAAGTTCTGGTACCCCTGCAAAAGTTGTCAAATTTTGCTCCAAAATGTGAACGTGTGCCTAGGAAATGTGCGGAATAACGCTGTAATAACAAGATATTCGATGGGTATCGACGAAAATGGGAAATATTAACCAAAACCGTTCAGTCTCAGAACTTACCCGAACGGGGTCAGGCTAGACTCGGACTCGGGGATAACTCGGTCTCGCTGTGCTTGACGGCGGGATGAGTTGTATTGGTTGTCCCTCTGGATTGTACAGCGTTGTACTATGCATATGGGAGCGGCCTGTATAAACTACATTGTAGCGTTCTGGCTACTCGCAGTAATGGTCCGAGTTGTTACAACGCGCGCATCAAAAACCTCTTTGGCGCGCATGCAAAATTAGTGTGCGCCTCTCAAGCACCTCTAAAAGCAATCAAAAGTGAGGTTCACACCTAGGTCCCTTTACCTTAAGGTTTTCTAAACCTCGAGGTTTTGTAAACTACGAGGCACTAAACTCCAAGTTAGCGTAGATGTAGACGCATGTAGTTTAGAAAACCACGACAAAACCTTAAGGCGAAGACACCACGACAACACCACAAGATTTCTTAGGGTGTTGTCGTGGTTTAAGCGCGTAGTTTAAGCGCGCTGTGGCAGCGCGCTTAAACTATGACAGATGTGAACGGAGTTTTGTTAACCACGACGCTCAGTTTTTTCCACAATAGTGTGCAACCCTATGTGCAAACTAGGCGCCCTTTATTTTCTATCGTAGTTATCTTTACCTCGAGGTTTTGCTAACTGCATGTAGGTGTGAACGGCATCGAAGTTTTGTCGTGGTTAGGGGAACGCATTTTTGCGCTCGTAGTTAGTATAACTACAAGTTTTTGGATAGGTGTAGACATGGCTTCAGACGCTTGATAAACAACAACAAAAACTTCAAAGACCGCGCGTCTCAGCAACTGAGGTGATGTGCGTATACTATAGGCTTGAGGACCATTTGTTTTGTACAGGATTAGCACGCACTTTCCTGTCTGCTCATCAAGGCCTCGTTTGGTACCCGTAGTATAGAGTACTGATGAACATGGCGATCACGAACTGTGTGTAAATTGTCTGAAATAGGGTCGAGTTTTCCCTGAGACCGAGTTAGTCTGGAGCCTTCTGGAATAAAAGTCGGTCTACCGACTTTTATTATTTTTCTCAAAATACTCCAAAACGACTCATCATTCCGGCAAACCGCGTCAGCCAGGTAAGTTTCTTTGTAGACTCTTTCGATATATTGCAAGCAAATATGAAATGGTGTCAGACGGGTTCTCAGGCCCTTACCAGAACTTAGTTTTCACTTTAAGAGAGTCTGGCCAACTCATAAATTGGACGCCATGTCGTTACCCAGCGTACAGTGCGCTTATGGCATGTATGGTTTTAGCGTGTGCGCTTGGAGGGTTAAGTGTGTACGCGCAGGCGTCCCAAAGGCACGGTGTTGCTTGACTTTTCTTTCTCTTGCCCAGAGAGGGAGAGAGAGAGAGAGGGGGGAGGGGGGGGGGGGAGAGAAAGGGGGTAGGTTGAGGGAGGGACATTCTTTCATTCCATCAATGTTGAACAAAGCCAACAATCAATCATTTTTACACATTCAAATAGACACAAGCACACAGGTATACCGTATAAATAATAGGTAAACTGTCTAAAGGACATAATTCCTGAATATAAAAAATGATGAATTATTGCTGTGAAAATAAAAGAAGAATTCACAGTAAGTCGTATCGTAAACTTTCACTAGACTGTATGCTATGTATATTGTATTTAGCAAGTTGTCCAGGGAACAAGAATATTGTATAACAACATGATGTATTATATAAATTTACAATTCTAGCTGTGCAGAGGATAGACGAATTCCACAGTTATTACTGTTTCCCACGTAAATACATTGTTATCATCAATTACCATAGCCCCATATATGTATGAAACTGACATGAAGGCTGATTAGTATGTAATTCAAAAGGAATACACCTATGTACAATGTACAACATGAAAAAGTGACGTCACCGATATTAAGGTATATGTAAAATGATCTAAAATTGTTTGAAAATAATATCTAAAAAAGACATGTTGAACGAAAGCACAAGTACTTTACCTGGATAACATAATATGAGGGATATCCTCAGTGACATCTGTACCAAATAATAAAAAAAAAACCCACACAAATACAAATGTTCTAATGGCGACCGGTATTCCTCCGCCATATTACATTGTTCTCTTAGCAGGTGTAGAGTACGTCTTGACAATGTTACACGACAGTTTCACATAATTGGCAGAAAACATGGCAAATTTGTCACTAAATTTAATGCGTCGAATGTTTACTTTCCTTGAACTAGGTATGAATAGATGTCTTTTATTGTTTAAGAGAGCAAGTATTAAGGAATTTGAGCATTTTTACTTTTGTGATTATATCACTCTCTATCAAGAAAAAGTATGGCATGAGTACACACCATAACAGCAAGGGGCAATTAAAGTACTGAAACAACATCTATAAAAAAAAAAAAAAAAAAACATGTATAATTATTTGAATGATGGAAGTCAAATGAATCAACAGTAGCATTACTTGAAAGATATTCTTATGTCGACATGAACATTTACGTCGATGCAAGGCAATTGCCAATCAGTCGCAATGAAAACATCTCAATGGAAGAATTTCATGAATTGGAATAAGCTCTACAAGATTGATAATTTCTTCTGGATAGCATTTGTTTTGATCCAAAGCAAGAATTAAGGTGCCCCCCCCCCCCAAAAAAAAAAAAAAAAATAAATGAATAAATAAATGAAATAAAATCACGAGAAAATCACGGTCCTATAAGCCCTATAAGCTAAAAACAAAACTTCGTCCACTCACACAAGCATACATGTCAAGTTTCATTACCTCAAACGGTGTCCACAATATTGATTGCGATATGAAGGACAGACGGAAGGACGGACGGACGACCAAAACAAATGCCTCAGGCGACACTTTCGTATGTTATGGCGGAGACATACAAATGTGAATCAAAACTTGGATAGTCTGAAAGACACCGCGAGGAATCCAAAGAAAACAAATCAGATATATTTTTCCCGTCGCACTCTGATTTCCCGCTTTTTCCTTCGTTTTGGATCTGTCGGAAAGCGGTGCATCATTACACTATAGAGCCATGTCGGTTCGCGCAACGCCATGCTGCGCAGGAAGGCATGACTAATCTTCAGTTTATGGCAATAAGATATCAAAATATCTTTCGTGTTGTACCTTCTATATACTTAAATAAAGTTGACAACCTTACGGCAATGACATATCCTCACTGCACCATGACTGATATTCAGGGGAAGTCCCCAAGACAAGCAATATTAGCGCGTAGCTGCGCGTAATGAACAATGGGCACTGCGTATGAGCTCTGCTCGCGCCCGCGTGATCGACTTTGGTAACGACATGGCGCCTGTAGGTCACGGGACCAGCTTTTGACCAATCACAGGCTTCAAAACACCTAAGCCGAAAACCGAGTTGGCCAGACTCTCTTAATATACGGCACTGGAAGATTGCAGTCAAGATTGCCGAAGTTAAAGTGAAAACAAAGTTCTGGTAAGGGCCTGAGAACCCGTCTGGCACCATTTCATATTTGCTTGCAATATATCGAAAGAGTCTACAAAGAAACTTACCTGGCTGACGCGGTTTGCCGGAATGATGAGTCGTTTTGGAGTATTTTGAGAAAAATAATAAAAGTCGGTAGACCGACTTTTATTCCAGAAGGCTCCAGACTAACTCGGTCTCAGGGAAAACTCGACCCTATTTCAGACAATCTACACACAGTTCGTGATCGCCATGTTCATCAGTACTCTATACTACACGGGTACCAAACGAGGCCTTGATGAGCAGACAGGAAAGTGCGTGCTAATCCTGTACAAAACAAATGGTCCTCAAGCCTATAGTATACGCACATCACCTCAGTTGCTGAGACGCGCGGTCTTTGAAATTTTTGTTGTTGTTTATCAAGCCTCTTTGCAGTCAGACCGCAACGTCCTGAAAAGCCTTCGCATTTATCGTACGCGTATGCATGGACCTCGCGGACATGAATACGTAATGAGCTGGGAGACCACATTTTTAGAGTGTCTGTAAATCTAAACGACATTATCAATCTTCATGATTTATATATCGATAAAAAGCTGAAGAGTTGTACTTTGATGAAATTTGACCACTTGAAAGGTTATGACATTTAAAATATACTGAACAAGGAAATTATAAAACACAAAATTTGCATATTTTCCATTCTTCTTAAGGGGTACACTAGACCGACGAAATTAAGGTGGACCAAAATGGAAGAGGTATAAAATGAAAGAGGAAATATCATTCTATGAAAACATAATGACTTTATGTGGACTGATCCTATGAACGGGTCAGGTTGGCGAATAAATCATTGCGTTGTACAGTTAATTTTTGACGAGATTTCAGTTTGCCGCGAATACGCGTTTCTGATTGGTTAATTCCCTCTGAGTGGAGAGTTGAACGCACCTCGCGGAATGACAGTAAACGTGTACTCTACATAAGTAGCCATGTCTACACCTATCCAAAAACTTGTAGTTATACTAACTACGAGCGCAAAAATGCATTCCCCTAACCACGACAAAACTTCGATGCCGTTCACACCTACATGCAGTTAGCAAAACCTCGAGGTAAAGATAACTACGATAGAAAATAAAGGGCGCCTAGTTTGCACATAGGGTTGCACACTATTGTGGAAAAAACTGAGCGTCGTGGTTAACAAAACTCCGTTCACATCTGTCATAGTTTAAGCGCGCTGCCACAGCGCGCTTAGACTACGCGCTTAAACCACGACAACACCCTAAGAAATCTTGTGGTGTTGTCGTGGTGTCTTCGCCTTAAGGTTTTGTCGTGGTTTTCTAAACTACATGCGTCTACATCTACGCTAACTTGGAGTTTAGTGCCTCGTGGTTTACAAAACCTCGAGGTTTAGAAAACCTTAAGGTAAAGGGACCTAGGTGTGAACCTCACTATGTGTGTAGATGACAGTGTAGGACCCTATATGTGTGTGTGCGCGCGCGCACAATGTGTGTATACGCGCTCAGGTTCAGGCAACTGCAGCTGGTGTAAGATCTCCACGTAAACAACAAGAACAACACTCCACTCTGATCGACAGCTCAACTTTGGCTTGAACTTTTTTTTTTTTTGCCGGCACAACTAGATAAGAGTAGAGTGCATTAATAAGTAGCATACAAATCAATAATACAAGATCTAGCACTGTGTTTGCACACATGAGTTCTTTGGGGCTCTCTTTTTGGTATTAGAATATTATTCCTTATTAATCCACTGTATACATCGCTGAGTAATTTATCTAATGATACCCTGGGAGCGCTTGTATCTCAAATTGCCACACTATGATTTTTACTCGACGAGACTTTCAATTTTTATTGTTTACTAAGCGAGGGACCAATTCAGTTCTTAGTGTGCTGTTATAACAGGTATATCTAAAACGTTGACCATCATTCATGTGGTGATTCAACCTATGAACGGGTCGGGTTGGCAATAAATAGAAAGCCTTGTTCTAATTTGTCTCAGGGTCGTTTGGAAAATATCGATATAATGCAGAGATATGAATAATGATATCATAAGCTCATTTTGTATAATGTAAGCATTAAAAGGTGTGATTTATTTCAAATATTCACAAACCATGTCAATTGGTCACGGATAGTAGATCTTCATGTCGCCAATAAGTGAATCTCGTAGACCATGCACTTTGTCTCTGAATTATCTCGCAAAATCTCGGGTGCTGAGAAGGACATGCGCAAAAACCTGCGCGTACGATAAATTTTTTATTTGAGCTCATTAACAGCAGCGTTGCGGTCTGACTGTTTGTTTTTAGAGGTGCTTGAGAGGCGCACACTAATTTTGCATGCGCGCCAAAGAGGTTTTTGATGCGCGCGTTGTAACAACTCGGACCATTACTGCGAGTAGCCAGAACGCTACAATGTAGTTTATACAGGCCGCTCCCATATGCATAGTATAACGCTGTACAATCCAGAGGGACAACCAATACAACACATCCCGCCGTCAAGCAAAGCGAGGCCGAGTTATCCCCGAGTCCGAGTCTAGCCTGACCCCATTCGGGTAAGTTCTGAGACTGAACGTTTTTGGTTAATATTTGCCATTTTCGTCGTTACCCAGCGAATATCTTGTTATTACAGCGTTATTCCGCACATTTCCTAGGCATACGTTCACATTCTGGGGCAAAATTTGACAACTTTTGCAGGCGTACCAGAACTTTCTTTGGGCTTTAAAAGAAAACTGTACTGACATTTTCTAATTGTCTGATAATTCTAATCTACATTTTTTGATGCCTACTACTGGAAAGAGAGGATTGTAAAACCCAGGATAAGCCTGTAATGATTTTTTGAAAAAAAAAAATGAAAACGAGCAAGCCATGGAACGATCCACGCAATTTGGCCTACGTCACAGGTGCTCTTTGTGCACAACTCCGACATTAGCAAGACGAACTACATAATGCCATTTTACTGATGAAATCTCACACGAAGCACTCCAAAAGCTGTTATTTAGTATAATTGCAATATGGAGCTATAATAAATATGTTAAACAATATCTATTAATCTTTAAAAGCAAGCTCTTCAACAGCTTTTTATTTAGATAAAACTTGTGGGAAAATTCCAGATATGCAAAATGAAATTGGCATCGTCCCTATCCGAACGTGCTGCCCATAGAAGACCGTGTGTAAGTAACGTTACGCATTGATGATCATGATCGAGCGATGGTTCGCCAGTTCAAACTATCTAACGTAGCTGAGGGCTAACTGAGTGAATCTCGAAAATCCAAATGTAGATAGATTCTCTTCAACGGCACGCACGATTTACGCTTAGTGAGATGAAAACGGTACCCAGTACACATAGACTCTGAAATACTAGAACTAGGACTAGGACTACTGAGCAGTCAAGGAGAAGGTTCTACGTGGCAGTCCAAGTTTTGATGAGTAGGCCCTACACTCACTCACCGTCGACATTGCAGTTGTAGGCCCTATGTGCACAGCGCTAAGGCACAGCGTAACGTTACATACCCTGCTGCCAGAACTTGAAGAAAGTCCAGACGAAAGTCCAGACCCCAGATCTAGATCTGGACCCTTGTCCTGCAGGCACTGTTGTTCCTGTGCTGAATTTTTCAGGTAAGGTATCTGCTTTATGGATTTCCGATGTTTTGAAGTCGAGTAAATCTCATAGTGGTGTTCTTTACACCAAGGACTATAATGTTAGATCTAACAGTTTGTTTCAGTAGGCCTACTAGGACCCATATCTCGGAAGAGTGGCCTGACCACGTAGATTCTAACACAGTGTCGCCGCTTCGCGATCCCAGTGCTGGTGTAGGTATAGTGCTAGCGTACTTCCGTATCTATGTAGATATCTCAAAATTCACCTTGCCAAATGGCACCAAACTCACAGGAAATACTTTATGATTCATATCCAACAGCTCACATTGATTGGAAACAAATCACATGTCGGGAAGCGTAAGTGTAAATGTCGACTTTCCTGTCGGCGTCGCTAAAAATACTTAGTAATCTGCTCTACGACTAACACGAGTGATTGCGGCCAGGCCCTACCTAGTGTCTATCTGCTGCGCACGCACAGACTGAAGTTAGCCATTTAATATCATGAGACAAATCTTTCAAGTAATCGGGGGGCAATAAATAAATTTACAAATTATTTGTGGTAAGTTGAATGAAAAATGTAGTTCCTATATCACACAAGTCGCAAAAATCATTACACTTTTGAGTTTAGTTCTCGCGTAAATTCCCCGTTCGCACAGTACTAGTCGGCTAACTTCAGTTCTAGATTGTGCATCTTGCGTTCGCCAAGATCTCTAGCGAAGAGTGATTTGTTTTTTTTTTTAGTAACGACTTGAAAGTCGGCGTCAATATTGATACTTCTCGATTACTGATTTCGTTCATATAAGAGAATACTTTTAAATATGCTATGAAGTATATCCTGTAATTTTGGTGCGATTTGGTTTAGTGAAAATTGAGATATCTACATGGATAGAACGGTACACAAGCGCCGCCTGCTAGCTAAATTAGGCCTAAGCGTCGTCTGCTACTCGATACGAATTAACGCACGCGTATGCAAGCACTTGTAATCAGTAATAGTGAGAGCACCTGTGACATCATAACATCCGGGCTCGTCAGCTCATCAGCATAATACGCACCTAAAAAGTTCAATTTTTAACATTAAATTACGGACTTAATCGTTATGAAATTTTGATTCTGTTTGCACCGCTGGGTCTTTTAGAATTAAAAGAACAACATATAAAAAAATAAAAAACCGGTAAAATGCCCTTTTAAGCTGTCATCAAGAGTACGGTAAAGCGCGCAGTTGTTGCTAGCTAACGTTGCCTTCGTTGTCTTCTCTGCGCATCACGCAGTCTGTAGTAAGGCCAGAGTGGGTGCATAATTATGTGCTTCTTAGCTAGTATGACATCACAAAAGAAGTTTGCTAAAGCTGTCATCCCCCTCAGCCGAATCATGAGCCGATCTGTGATCGGACCACTGACTACAGTGGATCGGACTTCTTCAGACTAAGAAAAATGGATCAAAGCGTATACGCTAAAGTGGAGTCGATAGCGTAGGTCTCTATAGGAAACTTGCGCATTCGACTAAACCACTGGGACCATGTGCCTTTAATTTGCTAATGTGTAAAGGTCAATACTGTCACAGAGACTGAGAGAACAAAATGAAGGGAAGATTTTTTTTTTCCCTCTTCCACAGGGTGTTTTATTCATACACATATTCAGAAAGTC
Organism: Diadema setosum; assembly: GCF_964275005.1. Lineage (NCBI taxonomy): Eukaryota > Metazoa > Echinodermata > Echinoidea > Diadematoida > Diadematidae > Diadema > Diadema setosum. Next base: position 27,218,917 of record NC_092690.1, read on the forward strand.
ACATTTACAAATAATTTTTTGAATACAAAACAGAATAATAATTTGGTTATCGACAAGCAGTGGCCTACTGCACTTGGACCATAACAAAATTTCTTTAACTTTTTTTACAACATATAACTTATATCATTCTTTTATTTTATTGGCAGAAATAACCCTGAAAACACTATGAATATCATGTAATTTTAATACTCAAAAGCACTTAATAAATAAAGCCCATTTTTTCACAAATTTTTTTTCTCTACTATTCATTTGACTTATACATTTTTCCATCTCAAAATAACATTTTATCTCAGATATTATATGTTCGAATGACGGAACGGCTTTTTTTAATTTCGCTGAAAAAAAAAAATTCTCTTCTATAACAATCATCAAACAGTTTAATGCACCGTTGTTGAGACCATAAAATCCGAATAACTTATGTTGGTTTGTAAATACAATTTGTGTATCTATCTTCAAAAGTAACCATTGCTCAAACTTATTCCATATATTATTTGAATAAGGACATGAACAGAATATATGCATTATGGTTTCCTCACTGTCATTACAAAACGTACACTTTTTATCTGTTACAAAACCAAATTTTAAAAGAGCGTCTTTCATGTATAATATTCTATTGAGAATCTTAAATTGAAACCACCTCAAATTAATATCAATAGTTGATTGAAAAGGGAAGAAGGGAAGGGAAGACTTACTTTCGAACGAGCTTCTGCCTCCTACCAGGAAGTCTCTTAAAGGCATAATTTACCATTTGCAGATGAAACAAAAACCCAGCATTAGTGCTTCAAAATAGTTCTAAAATGTGAGTTAGTGATCTAAACAACCAATGTAAAAATTTGAACCTAAATAATAAATTGATGTCAATTAAGTGTTGTTGAATATACAAAGTGTGAACAATAGTTATAACATTTAATGTTTCGAGACTTAAGCGTCTACAGTTATGGTTTAATAAGAAAAATACTGATATCTCCTTATATTTTAGGCTTTATAGCAAAAATTTATATGGTAGGATGTTTTGTGACACAACTGACCTATACACATATGCATCAAGAGTGATATCTTGAACATTCTTAAAACCACTGCTCCCAAAGGTAAACAGGCCCTTTAACATAGAAATAATTCATCTTTAGTATTATTTGATCGGTGGCACCGAAATCGTGGAAATCAAATTATTGCTTTCGGGTGTTTCGGACCAATTAAATTGACATGGAGTGTTTTATACTTTAGAAATGCGTTCTTCTATACAGTTTTCATTGTTTTGTGAGAAAAAGATGGACGTATGACGGAAACACTTGTTTGTACTTTATCAGCAGAAGATCCAATGTTCGTAACACCGTCAAAATTAAAAATTGCTTGATGGGCGTCTTACTATATCCGAAATTAGTACTGCCTAGATTAATATCCATGAAACTTGGGTTTTAACTTTTGTTATGCTTTTCTTCTGTACAATCATCATGCTGTTGAAGAAAAAAGAAAAGTGAACAAAACAAAACAAAAAAAATATTTACTGAAGGCAGGCCAAAGACAGTACTTTTTTTTATTAAGCATTATTTTGCCTGAGACTGAGACAAACTTTTGCACAATTACAAGAAAACACCCACGCATGATTATAAATCTCTATATCTCTGTCTTTATTATGTATCAACTATACATAAACATATATGAGAGATATTTGTACTTGGAATTGTGTATATTTGATATGTGCATATTATGCAGTGATATGATTATGCTTCAAAAACATCGGACAATATCAATGTGCCATATTTATACTTCACTGTACATTATATATATATATATATATATATATATATATATATATATATATAAAAGATAGATGTAGAATAACAAATTCATGCTTCATCGTTGTTGTGAGTGGAAATTGAAAGTTATTTTGTTCTAAGTTCTTTGTTTACTGCCTTGTTGTGCACACTAGATGGATGCACGCAAGAAGGTCAAGTTCCAAGGGATTATGGTTAGCTCACACAAGGGATGCTCTGACACCACATTTACACTGACCTACTCAAGTAACTCGGCCAGAATTCTCCACTATCTGAAGTCAACATGTGGCCATGACAATACAAAGGTGTCACATTACGTAATGAGCTTATGCCTTTGTGACAGTACATCACAAAACTAACAAAAAGTCGCGCCTCTTGATTTTACGTGAGGACTAAAAAAAAAAAAAAAAAAATAGGTGAAACGGGTCAACCAAGTCAATAGCGACTTGTTCATATCTTCTGAAAGAGCTATTCTTTTCCTGCATTAATCTTAATTTTGTGATCATAAAATGAATGGGAAAGTGTGTTTTCGGTAGTTTTTCTACATTTTTTTAGGAGGTATATTATTGTGAACAGGCATGTCTTAGAGGCAACTTTTCATTTCTTAAAATCCCTTTACACATTCTTCCCTTTCGACTCTAACAACTTTTGAAAGGGTACAGCTACTGCTCTGAAAGTTGATATTCGACATAGAAAGAATAATGTGTCAATGGAGCATTAGGAAATTTAGCTTAATTTGATAATCCCTTCATTGTTGTTGCTGCGGAGATTAACAACCCTTTTTTTTTTGTTCCCATTCATTGCACAGCTAACATGGCTTGAATAAAGACCCTATAGTATATACTTTAGAGCCTCTTTTCACTGTAAACACTTTTTCCAGATTATGTGTTTTCTTTTCATTGTTTAGATAGGTTAGGAGAGTCCATTTGAATTGATTTGTATATCATCTTAAAATCAGGGTCTTGTCTCTCAGAATTCTGCCCTTAACTTAAAACCATGTCTTGCGACCTTTTGTTGGTTTTGTGATGCAGGGTCACATATATAATACGATCATACATGTATGTAAAAATTCAAGTTTGATGCGGAAAAAGAAAAACAAGACGTTGACTCTCGGTCAGCATCGAACTCTCGTAATATATAATGGTACATACTTTTACCTGTCTGAAAGGCTCGATTTGATTAGCAAGTTCTCAGTTGAGCAAATCTGTATTGGTGTATGTTGGCATGTACTCTTGCTTACCATGAGTTCGGCGGATTTCAATTCTATGAGAGAAAGGAACATTATGATATGTAATAGGCTTAGTAGAGAGAGAGAGAGAGAGAGAGAAATATATTATTGTCGACTAATGCAATTTTTTTTTTCGCAAATGTTTCATTTTCAGGTCTTCACAATTTTTGATGAAAGTTTTGACAAAATTTTGTATAGCTTTCCCTACGTCTTGGATCTCCGGTTTCTCTCGATCTCCTTGAAGCCCACAAGTAGCTGTACTTACATGACGTTTGAACCGTTACCAGGTGAGTCAAAATTTGAAGTAAGATAAACCGAAAGTTTGCTTTCATAATCCCACCAAGAAGACAAAAGAGGACATTGATATCTTAAGAGATAGTTCTGTATGATTATCCACCCTTTGTTTATTAATTTCCCACTACTTATTTTTCCACGATGCTTGTTTTAATTGTCAAAATGGTAAATAGTAGAGAGAAAGAGAGAGAGGATTTGAATATTTGATTTGCTTTAATAAAATACATGTACCTGTACATTTATTCTTTGTGTAACATTCAGTGGCAAACAAACTTTAACAGACTATAGTTACGTACAAATATTTTACCCCTTTTCCTGGTTGAAGCGTCGTTTGATCAAACATTTCTGATGATTATCTTGGAATTTATTTCATCCCCATCGTACACGAAAATTAAATATTAATGATGCATTGATAATTTAGAGTACAAAAGAAAAAAAGGACTTCTGCTATAAAGAGGTAATTTTCGAAGAATAAATGCTTCTGATTGGACAGAGTCGTACGCTTTGCAAAATGCCGATACTGGAATTAATATGGTTAAATCTTCGGGTTTTTTTAATGTATCAAAATGTTTCTCTGATAAAAATTGAACATACAACAAGATTCTAGGATTTCTATGAGCTTCTAAGTGTACGTGTTTCTTCCTTCTGTCAAACGAAGTAGTGATTTATAACATTTTGATGAAATGAAATAGAATTAATATTCCACCTTAACTACAGTTCTTATTGAGATACTCTTACTAAGATATTTGGAATTGGAAAAAAAACGTAATATCGTAATAATCGACTATCTTTAGTTTAACATGAAATAAAAAGAACTGGAGAATCATTCGTATGCCATCTGATTATAATCATTCGTGAGGACTTGCTCTCGTACTTTGTAGGCATTCACACTGGTATAAGATGTGACGCTGCATCACAAAACCAACAAAAAGTCACCAGACATAGATTTCTGGTTAAGAACAGAGTTTGAATGAGCAGACTCTGAGCTTTGAAATGATGTATAACTGAATTCGAATTGACTCTCCTAATCTATCTAAATATTGGAAAGAAAACACACTCTTTGGAGTAAAGGGTCGATTCAAGCTCGTATATGTTTACCAATCTGTGCCGGCTGTGCGAACAATGCGACATAAAAAGGATGTAACCACCGTGGCAAGAACAATGAAGATTAAACTGAAATTGAGCACGCACTATGAACAAATTCTGTTTCAAAGCAGTAGCATTATTTTTTTTTCAAAAGTTATTAGAATTGAAAGTGAACAATACGCAAAGGATTTTCAAGAAACGAAAACAGGCCTCTTAGGCATACCTGTTCATACTCTTCTACAAAGAAAAAGGTTTTAGATAAACTACTACAAGCACACACTTTCCGATTGATTTCATGATCCCAGACTTATAAATAATGTAGAAAAATACTCGTATCTCTTTCATTGAATATGAAAAACTTAAGATTGAATTTGAGTCTTCCACAAAAAATTAAGGGTTGTGACTTTTTGTTTTGTTTTGTGATGCACATGCAGTCACATATAGAGAGTTCTTGAGTCACTTTGAAACTTTTTCTGTGTTACATAAACAGTTGAAGACAGCCAAAGAAGACAACAAACTACACTCGGTAAGTGTATTCGGTAAGTGATCTCAAATATGCACAAAAGTTGTAGACGCATGGCCTTTGGCTGCCTTGGCACATAGTTGTTTCTTGAGCCAAAACAAATTTACATCCAAAGACACACGCTGTATTTACTAAAATGGCTTCTGATTTGCATAACGTGAAAGTGATTGCATATTTTAAACAAATCCAAGGGGTATAAATGTATAAATTTTACATGTATGTAATAAAAAGATAAATTCGTGAGAATTGAATTTTCCATTTACGTGTAGTATGAATCGCAAGGAGACTACGAGGAAAAATAAAATGGTCTGTAGTAATGAAGATAAACACTCGGTTCAAATGATCTTGTCCTCAATTCTCGTTGCAAGCCGTTTTACCCACAAGTATTGACATAAACCTAGCCCTTTACAACCTCTACTTGTAAAAATCCTCATCGAAACAGATATTATCAAAAGAAAAGAAATGCAGTGTAAATGATACTAGCTTCAATCTTGTCCTCAACTAACACTTTCCCTTACTGATGTTCTGATGTGCGTGTACCCATCTTGTTTCTGTTCCCTCCCATTTCGATTGGTGCAGAAACAGAGTGCGTCTTTTCCAAAGCCGGTATACGGTCGTATATACCCCATCACACGATTTCATTTAGTAAGCCAATGTTACCCAGTACTACCTGGTGCACTCGAAGTGTCACTTTCCGAGCTTTCTTTCCCGGTCAGTACATGATCTACGGATTTCGAATCATGTCCGAGGATGTGGTATCTGCTGTTATCAGCGCCTTCGTCACAGAGGGCGGCTACTATGAGACACGTCTTATGCCGGTGAACCCGTCTGACACAGAAGTAAGTACAATAATGTTGCTTTTGTGACAGTGAAGTACACTGGCAGGCAAAACAACAATTCAAGGGAATATCATGTATATGTATATAGGCCTAAATATGTGACCCTGCATCACAAAAAAAAAAAAAAAAATCGCCAAACAAGGATTTTAGTTAATGGCTGATGGAAAACACTCTAAGCTTTAAAATGATGTGTAGCTCAATTGAAATGGACTCTCCTAACCTATCTAAATACTGGAAAGAAAGCACACACTCTGTGCGATGAATGGAAATAAAAAATAAAAAAAAAACAGTGTGTAAACCACCGTCAGGAGCATAGCTCAACTGAATTGACTCTCGTAACATATCTAAATACTGGAAAGAAAGCACACACTCCGGAAAAAAATGCGAACCTAGAAAAGAGGCTCTGAAGGACAGTGTCTATAAAGCGCTAAATCTTCACTAAACAGTGCTAGCTGTGCGATAAGATGGGACAAAAAAGAGGGTGTAAACCACCGGAGCAACAACAATGAAGAGATTATCAGACTAGGCTGAAATTGAATAAGCTATATTACCAAATTTTGTCCAAGATTAAAGGCATTTTCTACCATTTGCAGATAAAACAAAACCCCGGCCTTGGTGCTTCAAAATAGTTCTAAAATGCGAGTTTGACATAGAAACAACCGACATTGTAAAAATTCTAATCAGAATAATCAATGTAAAGTATTGTTAAATATACAAATGTGAACAATAGTTATGATAAGATTGTTTCTAGACTAAACCGTCTACAGTTATGATTTAATGAGAAAAACAGTGATATCTCCCTATATTTTAGGTTTTATTGCAATTCTTTTTTATATGATAGGACGTTTGGTGATACAACTGACCTACACATTATGCATCAAATGTGATAACTAAAAAAAAATTAAATCACTGCTCCCAAAGGTAAATTGTATCTTTAATGCCAACTTTCAAATTAGTAGCCTCATCCATTCAAAAGATACTGTAGACTTGAAGATGAAAAGTATGCAAAAGGGTTATCAAGAAATGAAAAGGGGCCTTTAAGACACACTACAAAAAAAAAGTTGTAGAAAAAGCAGCTGAAAATGCGCTTTCACATTCATTTTATGATCCCAAACTTAAGGATAATGTAGAAGAAGGGTAGCTATTTCAGAAAATATGAAAAACCCAATATTGCCTTGGTTGACCCGTTTCGCCTTTTAAGTTTGCGTCCTCATGTAAATAACAGGGGTGCGACTTTTGGTTCGTTTTGTGATGCACGGTCTTGTTATACAGTGTGAGAAGATTGAACGGCATTCAACGGACGCAGCAAGTTGGACCCCTTCCTAGTTAGTGGCTAGTAAAGGCTCGGTCACAAATGCCTTTACGAACTGCTACGAACGCCGTACGAACGATTTTTAGACAATTTCGTAAGATCTTCTTGAGAAGGCCGTACGAAACCAGCGTTCGTAGACCGTTCGTAGACCGTTCGTAAGTTCGTAGTCTAGTCGATGGTCTTGTCCAAGATTTTTTTTTTTAACTTCGTATGAAACCCTCTCTCCGTAAGGCGAGAGTACGAACGTCGTACGAACATTTAACTACTCAAGATTTTGTAGGGTCGATAGACAATTCTAGAAGCCTTAAATTCTTACGATGATTCTAAGAACGTCTTAAGTTGTTCATAGCGGGCTCTTTCGTCTTTCGTAAGATGGCCGTAAGTCTGACGAAAGAATAAAGCTACGGTCACAAAGCTTTGTACGAACAATGCGAATGTTACTGTTCTTACGAATTCTGGAATTCGTAGAGATTCGTAGATCGGACACAGATTCTTACGGCCTTCTTACAAATTTCGTACGAACGCTGTTCAATTTGCAAGAACAACTTAAGACCTTTTAGAGAAACGAAATGATTTTCAGTTATGCAATGGCCGCAGAATTCGTAAGTTTTTCGTAAGAATGCCCTGAATTATTCTTTCGTCAGACTTACGGTCATCTTACGATTTCTTTTTGTCGTAAATTGATCGTACCTGCAACTTACGGCACTCTTAAGTCATTCGTGAGAAGATTTCACGATTTTTTGTATATTGTGTGAGGTTGTTAAAAAGACGCTGACCATGTCCTGTCGAAAATTATGTAACAGTTGAAACAAGGCTTCTAGAATTGTCTCTCGATCCTACAAAATCTTGCGTAGTTCTTACAATGTTCGTACGACGTTCATACGGCCGTCTTACAAAGAGAGGGTTTCGTTAGGAGTTAAAAAAAGAATCTTAGACAAGACTATCGACCAGGCTACGAACTTACGAACGGTCTACGAACGGTCTTCGAACGCTGGTTTCGTACGGCCTTCTTAAGAAGATCTTACGAAATCGTCTACAACTCGTTCGTATGGCGTTCGTAGCAGTTCGTAAGGGCATTTTTGACCGAGCCTTAACTCAAGGTATTCTTACGAAAAACGTACGAATTCTACGGCCATTGTATAACTGAAAATCATTTTGTTTCTCTAAAAGGTCTTTAGTTGTTCTTGCGAATTAAACATCGTTCGTACGAAATTTGTAAGAAGGCCGTAAGAATCTGTGCCCCATCCACGAATCTCTACGAACTCCAGAATTCGTACGAACAGTGACATTTGTACGAACGCATCGTTCATACGAAGCTTTGTGACCGTGCCCCGGGCGCCACTCCTTGGGGACGCAAAAAAACGAAAAAAATAATGAAGAAGAAGAAGAAAAAAAAAAGAAAAGGAGAAACAGAAGGAAAAAAAAAAAAAAAAACTCGCCCGGAAGGGGGAGGGAGAATGGTGGGGAGGGGGGGAGGGGGAGGGTGCAGAAAACCAAATCAAACAAGATAAAAACAAAACACGATGATGACGCGGACAAAAGCTAATGACAATGTTTATTGTGTCCACACAAAAATTCCATGTTCTGTGAGCTGAAATACACAAATTTTCGGCTCGCTTGCTGCGCTCGCTCGCCAAAATTTATATAAAAAAGAAGGTAAGAACAAAACGTGATGATGACAAAATGACAGTGTCTATTGTGTTCACACATGTCATTTTATATTTAGCAGGCAAAATGTTTCACGGAGCACCGCCTGCAATTTCTTTCGTTCTGAAGCGATCGCCAATTGGATCAAAAGAAGGCGCCAACGGTTTCGAACATACAGGGGGGGGGGGGGCGCAAAAAAAAACCCCGAATCAAACAAGATAACAACAAAACGTAATGATGACGCGGAAATATACAAATTTCGGCTCACTCTCTCGTACTAATTCAGAGTATTTTTTCAAGTCCTCAGTTTGTTGGTATAAATCGTTATCTATAAGGCCGTCACTATATCTTGATGAGAATTGTATAAGATTTAATAAGCAAAAAATGACAAGAGTTTCATGATTTGTAAGCTGAAATACAAAAAAATTTCTCCTCGCTCGCTGCGATCGCTCGCCAAAATTTGTATTAAAAAAAGAGAAGAAGATAAGAACAAAACGTGACGATGACGCGGACAAAATGATGTCTATTGTGTTCACTCATGTCATTTTGTATTTAGCAGGAAAAATGTTACACGGAGCAGCGACTGCAATTTCATTCGTTTTGAAGCGATCGCCGATTGGATCAAAAGAGGACGCCAACGGTTTCGAACATACGGGGGAGGGGGGCGCAAAAAAAATCAAAAAAGATAAGAAAAAAACGTAATGATGACGCAGAAATAAACAAATTTCGGCTCACTCGCTCGTACTAATTCAGAGTATTTTTTCAAGTCCTCAGTTTGTTGGTATAAATCGTTATCTATAAGGTCGTCAGTATAATTGTGAGATTTAATAAGCAATAAGTGACAAGAATTCCATGTTTTGTAAGCTGAAATACAAAAATTTTCGGCTCGCTCGCTGCGCTCGCTCGCCAAAATTTATATAAAAAAAGATATGAACAATATGTGATGATGACGAGGACATAAATTTCAGCTTACTCGCGCGCACTAATTTAGAGTATTTTTTGTCCTCAGTTTTTTCATGGTATAAATCGTTATCTATAAGGCCGTCACTATATCTTGATTAGAATTGTAAGATTTGGTAAGCAAAAAATGACTTCCATGTTTTGTAAGCTGAAATACAACAATTTTCTGCTCGCTCGCTGCGCTCGCTCGCCAAAATCTATCAAAATTCATTACATTTAAATCACCCTCAAAAGATCCCTTTTAAGTGCTTGAAAAAGCATCATGTGGACTTTGTTTAAAGTCCCTACCGGGATGGTGTTGGGGTTGAACACTTTTTCAGAAATTAGGGGCGCAATTTTCGTGCTTGCCCCGGGCGCCGTTTTCCCTAGATACGCCACTGCACACAAACACACACAAACACACACACTTTTAGAAGAGTTTGTTTGCAAAAACCGGTAAGTCCATTTTTGAAGAATTTGAAGTACGGTCTCTGTCATAAAGTACAAAATAATACCTTTTAAATGATATATTGGTCGCTACATATAAAGGTACATTTTTGAAGTTATGATCAAAAGAAGCAAAAAAAATCTTATTATTCTCTTTATTTTTCTTGACCTTTAATGGCAAATATCTCCGTTTGACAAATATGGACTTATGGGCTTTTGCAAACAAACTCTTCAATTTATGTGTATGTATATTTATAATCAAATGCATATGTATATACATATATATATATATATATACATACATATATATATGTAATTACGCTATTTCCACCCATTAGGGAAATAGGGAATAAATGATAGTTTTGATAGAGGAATTTAGATAAAAAGCATGGAAATAGTCACAACAATGCAAATATTGCCCTTTTAGAAAAAATATTCACTAATATATACGCTCAATGCAGAATTGAATTGACGAGAGCACAAAATCCATGTTATACCACTAGATTTTGTATGTTCATGAGAAAAAAAAAAAGTCTTATTAGAAACAGTAGATATACCTAAATTCTCCCAATGACCCGCTTTCTATGCACATCCAATATACCCATTTTTTGCATCCCTTCCAATCTCCCCTAAATTGTATTGATGGTACAGTCCTCTATCTATACACACTATGCCATTTGTGGAGTAGTACTGAGGCCCCAGATCAATGATATGGCTTTGAAAAACATTTATCAAAACCTTAGTGGAATAAAAACTTTCCCCTTTTGGAACGAATTTCCCTGAAGATACCTCGTTTTTAGACGTATATTCCCCCTATGAACGCTTTTATACTTATAGAGTGTATATGTTATATTGATCTGTATCTCAAAATCCTGTTTCGACCCTTTCCAGAAGGTAAGACAATGCCGCGACAAAATATAAAAGAAATACATGCGTTATGAACAGACAAGTCTGCAGCGATATCGACAGAACTTTTACGCCGTTGTTCTATATTCTCAACTTGAATTCAAAGATGTGTTTAAATTAGACTTACTCACCAATGTAATTCAGTTATTGGAAGTTTAATAATGCATTTTTGAAAGAATCTGAATTACAGTGTTGACCTTATTATGGAGAAGGTATATGGGGTTACTTTACAGTATCTTGATTTTGGTTGTCTTGATGGTAAACAATAAGTTAGAAAACGTCAGTAAAGGTGATTATAAATTTGTTATTAATGACCAGTTTTTATTTTGTTTTGTTTTTTAATGCCTCCGCCACGAAGTGGTGCCGGAGGCATTATGTTTTCGGATTGTCCGTCAATCCGTCCTTCCGTCCGTCCGTCCTTCCGTCCGTCCGTCCTTCCGTCCGTCCGTCCGTAATGAATTTTGTGGACAGGGTAACTATCAAAACCTTTTGAGGTATCCTAATTAAACTTGGCATGCATGTGTATTAGGGGGTGAAGCTGTGCATATCAACTTTTGGGTGCACATGCTCAAGGTCAAATGTCAAAAGATCAAGGTCAAATACATAAAATTTCACTATTTCCGTCATATCTATGCAATGCCTGAAGATATTTTCTTGAAACTTAGTGTATACATGTACTACCCAATTAAGATTCTCTGGTGAAAGTTTGAGTCATGAGGTCAAAGGTCAAAGGTCAAAAGGTCAAGTAGAAATATTAAAACTTCACCTTTTTTCTTTGTACCTTGATTGTTCAAGGTATCTTCATGGAACATAGTATAATACATGTACTGACTGGCAGTGATTATCTAGCGAATTTAGGGTTCATGGGTCAAAGGTCAGGGGTCAAAGGTCAAGGGCAACACTTCAAAATTTTACTATTTTCCTCATGTTTATGCAATGCCAGCAGGATTATTCTTTTGGAACACTTGGTGTATGCATGTGTAACCTAATAGAGATTCTCTGGAAATTTTCTTTTCTTTGGTTTTTGCCTTAAAGGTCAAAAGGTCAAAGATCAAGTGAAAGTGCTGAACTAAGTTTTTCCTCCATATCTCGGAAGTGGCTCAAGTTATCTTGAAACGTACTACATATTTATGCATGTTCTGCCTGACAGCGAATATCTTATGAATCTTAGGGTCAAAGGCCAGATGAAAATGATAACAATTTACTATTCAATACAGAAATTGCACTTTTTCTCCATACCATGAAAATTACTCAATGCATAAACGTATGAATGGGTCAAAGTCAAGTTAAAGTCCTTAGATCCCAAATACATGCTCTCCTATTCATTCAATTAAACCTAGGTCAAGGAAGGTGAACATTCAACACATTTGTGACAAACTTGTCAATTTAATATTTTGCCAATTTTGTGAAAATATTATCACACATTGTCCACATGTACTATCTAGACCTATTAGGAGAATCATGCATTATGGCGGAGGCATACCAGTCGCAAAGCGACATTTCTAGTTTGATACACTTTTGATGCAACTGAGAGCAGTTACAATTCTGTATGCTACTAGTATTCGATAGATGAAAAAGGCAGAAAATGTAGAAAATGATCTTGTTCACGACATAGTTGAATTAGAAAGATTGTTAGATCAAAATATAAATACCAGAGAAAATATAGATAAGATTAAGTCATTGTGTGAGAGAAGAATTGGAACTATTTAGACAACAGAAATTTGGAAGGGCAGCAAATAGGCTACTGCTGCAAGAAATGCAATTTGGAGAAAAACCAACAAAATATTTTCTGAACTTGGAAAAACAAAGGATAGTACAAAAAAAACATCTGTGAAATTGATCAATGATAATAATACAGCGTTGCAGAATCAAGAAGAAAATAAAAAATAAATTATTTCATATTATGAACATTTGTATAGATTTCACGCACACTGTGATGCAGAAGAACTTTTTTTCTGATGTAAGTGAACATCATTTTCAATATCTCACAGATGAAGAGCGTGAGTTATCAGAGGGAGGAATCTCTTATAGTGAAATTGAGCATGCATTGAGGAACATTAAAAATGAAAAAGCTCCAAGGCAAGATGGATTGACAGTAGAATTTTTTAAAGTATTTTTTGCAGAGTTAGGCATATATACATATATATATGAAGAGTTTGTTCGCAAAAACCGATAAGTCCATATTTGCCAAATGGAGATATTTGCGATTAAAGGTCAAGAAAAATATAGAGAATAATAAGAAAATTTGTGCTTCTTTTGACCATAGCTTCAAAAATTTACCTTTATATGTAGTGAACAATATATCATTTAAAAGATATTATTTTGCACTTTATGACAGAGACCGTAACTCAAAATCTTCAAAAATGGACTTATCGGTTTTTGCGAACAAACTCTTCATATATATATATATATATATATATATATATATATGGTGCGTAGTATGAACTTTGCTTGCACTTCAGGAAATTTGTCTCTTTCGCAAAAGACTGGCTTGATAACATTACTTTCTAAGGGTGATGAAGTGAGACATTTTATCAAAAAACTGGAGACCAATTTCGTTGTTTTATGTTGTTTATAAGATACTGTCAAGTTGTATTGCTAGTAGACTCAAAACTGTACTAAATTCGGAATTCGCACCTGGTGAAAGGGATCTTTGTCGGTGCGAAAGAATTCAAGGTCGTATCATTCATGGCAACCAAACGGATTTTTTGAAGGGACGATTTATTGGTGAAAACATTAGAATTTAAATGATATACTTGCCTACACGCAGATTTCGGATAGAAAGGGGATGTATATAGGCAAGGAGACCCATTATCCCCCTACTTGTTTTTGTTATGCGTAGAAATTCTTGGGATGTTAATTCGGAATTTGCACCTGGTGAAAGTAAAATTATTAAAAAATATATGTGCATCCAGTGGAAATACCTAATTTGGTAGAAGTATATTATAGAGTATGTGGAAACAATTCCTGCAAAAATTGATTTCATACCTAGGTAAATAAACATAAAATTTGCATAATTACGCAAGTTATTGTGCAGAAATCTGCATTCTTGAAAGAATTTCTAAACTATTAAACACTGGATCTTGTAGTACAAAGTTTGAACCTGGGATAGATGTTCCTTGGGTCAAAAGTAAATGATTCATCTGAAGAGACAAACTGTCTCTATGCAAACAACCTGTTACTTGCATATATGTGCATATCATTACCTACTCATCTATAGATAATCAGAACGAAAAGCCTTAATGAAGCCTTAATGAAACTTCCTTTAAATCTTATCCTAGATAGATATAACCCGTTAGAAACACTTTGTGAAACAAAATGAGAAAAGAATTTGAATAATTGACCATCATTACCAGCTAATTTACATAATTACTAAAGAAAGTAAAATAAAAACATTATTTTTAAAGTTTTTCCTACAGTCTAAGAACTGCATTTTATGATGAAAACTACGGAAGTAGTATGCATTTCCTTTAGTCAAAAGGAAATGGTTTGTAATATCAAAACACTATTTGTATACGCAAATACCACCTAATTAGCATACTGTGCATATTAATACCCGAATGTACCAGAAGTCAATTGTCAAGGTTGACTTAAGAAATTGTATCACTTTACGCGATAACTCAAGACTGGATTATGCAAATTTCACCAAACCTGGTCCAAAGATGACGTATGATGGGGCAAGTGATTAAGCAGTTTTTAAGTAAAATCTGCAAGAGGTCAAAGGTCAAAAAGTTCAAGGTCAATGCTAAAATTTCATTTTCCCCATATCTATGCAATGTCTGAAGGTACTTTCTTCAAACTTAGTGACTGCATACAATGTACTACAAAAATAAGATTCTGCGGAGAGTTTCAGGTCAAGAGGTCAAAGGTCAAAGTTCAGGTAAAAATACTAAAATCTCACTTTTTTTCTCTGTATCTCGCAAATGGTTAAAGGTGTCTTCATGGAACTTGGTACTGCCAGGGATTTTCTAGGGAATTTAGGGGTCATTTGTCAAAGGTCAGGGGTCAAAGATCAAGGTCAATTGGGCCCTCAGAATTTCACTATTTCCCTCAAGTTTTTGCAATGCTTGTAGGATTTTTCTTGATACTTAATATATACATGTATTACCTAATGGATATTCTCTGGGAAATTTCCTGCCAAAATGTCAAAGCTCAGATGAAAGTGCTATATTTCACTTTTTCTTTCATATCTTGAATATGAATCAAGGTATCATGAAACTTAGTACATATTTGTGCATGTTCTACCTGACAGTGATACCTTTGTTGATTATCGAAAAAAAAATGTTAAGCCGTCCCCTCTCAAGTGTTTTTGTTTCCTCTTGATAAGTAGGAAAGGACATGGAATTCAGTGACATGGTACAGTCATTACCATCATTACATTTAATGTATGGGTCGCATGGAAGTTTATATTGATGTACACATGAATAACCTCTGACATTCTTACCTTTTGCATTTTTACCTGTGTATTTCTTTTGATTTAACCTCTGACATCTTTACACTAAACCAGTAAATTTTTTTTTTTTTGGAAAAAGCGTCAAGATCATGTAGGTCATGATCATCTATACAGGTATTAGCTGATATGTGGTGGAATATGACATTCTTTGGACCGCCAGGGAGTTACATTATCCCAAGGGAAAACAATCACAACCAGGGAGAATATGATATTTACGATTCTCGTAAACAGTAGCCTGTGACGATCTGTTGACAAATCACATCCTAGTAATTGTAAAAGCCATCAAATATACTTTTTTATGGCTATGAATATATTATTTCTGCTTTGATTTATGGTTGAAATTGACTGATCGTAAGTCAGAGACTGACATTATTTGACTTAAAGTACAACATCTCTTATATAGTTCACATGACAATTTTTGCATATTATTGCCTTATCAAAATGTTATTGTGTATAAATTTCCTAGCATAGTTTCCATGCCATAGTAGCTCATAGTATACTGAGTTAACTTTTTTTTTCCAGAAACAGACTTTGTTTCTAACTCAAGCTTGTACGTTCTTAATGTGTGCAGATACCCTTGCATCCACATAATTTGCACAAGTTTATAATCAGTTTGATGTACAAAGCCTCTTATTCGCTTGATTGCCTACAAAATACAATGGAAAACAGAATTCACACTTTCACTATGATAGTGTTTTTTTTTTGTAATGATTTTCTAACCATGACCTCAGTTGTGTACTAATTGCAAGGGGAAAACAGTCCTTTTGTAAGCAATATTGTTCCAGTTAGCATCTGTTCATAATGTAGGCCCTACTGTTAGATTTGCATAATCATATCTAAAGAGTGTCACTATCGATTGCTATTTTTCTCCTTCCTGCAAAGCATTTATGCAATAAGGGAAAATTGATAGCAAAAATTATTTCAAAGATCAATATGTTTTGAAATTTCACGTCTGGTGTACTTATTTACATAATTTATGCATAAAATTCCTAAGTTAATTAAACAATATGGAAACAATAGTTAAGCAACTGAAAAGTGTTGTTGTGAGAATATTGTCTTATTCCATTAGGTTTTTGTTTGGATATCAAGTTCAGAGCGATTTAAGACATTGTCACGTTGAGGCTTTTTGTTTGTTCTGATTATCTATAGATGTGTAGGTATTGATATGCATATTATGCAAATAACAGATGTTTGCATAGAGACATTTTGTCTCTTCAGATGAATCATTTATTTTTGACCCAAGGAACATCCATCCCAGGTTCAAACTTTGTACTACAAGATCCAGTGCTTAATAGTTTAGAAATCCTCTCAAAAATGCAGATTTTTGCAGAATAACTTGCATAATTATGTAAATTTATGTTTATTTACATAGGTATGAAATCAATTTTTGCTGGAATTGTTTCCACTTACTCTATAGAATACTTCTACCAAGTTAGGTATTTTCGCTGGATGCACATATATTTTTAAATAATTTTTATATGTATTTCTGCATAAATTACGCAAATTAAGGCTTATTTGCATAGATACAGAATGTCTCTTTAGATGAAAATTTTTCAATTACCCTAGGGAACATCTGTGCCAAGTAGGACATTTGTACTAAAAAATGCAGCGTTTACCCCCTTAGCAAGTCTACTAGTATGCAGATGAAACAGCACTATTAATTTTTAGATGGTACAAATGTTTCCGCAGTGCTCTACGTATTTTGGACTCACTTGGAAAATGTAGTGGGTTGAAGATCAATATGCAAAAAAAAAATGCAGTTTGGGGTGGCGCATCAAATTGTAATGATGACCTAGAAACTGAAATACAAGTGCATTTTGTGCGGGATGATTTTTTCCGTTATCTTGGTACAGATTTCCATCTTGTAATTGATAAAATATCGGATTATTATTATGATATGATTTTCGATAGGGTAAAACGTCAGATGATTTCTTGGATTAAACGAAATATCACGGTTTTGGGAAGAGCTACAATAGTTAAATCATTCATTACTGTTGCCTCAGTTCAATCATCTTTTTTTATGTCAATATCAGCTCCCTCAGCTAAGTTAATGAACATCATAAAAACTTCTTTTTTAAGTTTATATGAGAAAATAAGCCATATAAAATTAGTAGGAAACGGTTGGTACATATGAAGAGGGGGGTCTTAGAATGCCAGATGTTGACTATTTTGGTGTGTCATTAAAACTGACATGGATTCAAAGGATGGTTTTAGGAACGTGTAATGACGTCAGTCATTTAATGCAGTCATTTATTACAAAGCCATTTCAAAAAGGATTTGGCAATGAATATTTTTTAGCTTTATCGCACGAATTTGTAAATTCATTTTGGAAAGATGTATTCTATGCCATGTCCTTATTATGTCGTTCAGAGGGATCGTGGAGAAATAGTTCTATTCAAATCGGGCATAAAATTTTTGAAATCTTGGCATGAAAAAGGTATCAGGTATATCAACGATTTGGTTGGTAACAAGGGAAATTTGTTGACCCATAAAGGTTGTGAACGGTAATTTTGTTTGAAACTTAAATACCTGTCATATTATTCGGTGACTTAAGTAATCAAGTGTCGGTTTGGTGGTTATTTTCAAAGATGTGAACAAAATATTGTAGATCCATTATTGCCATCACATATCAAAATACTACGGCAAGAATTTAAATGATGTGTATTTATAAAGCTCTTCTTTGAACAACAAAATGTTTGCCTTTGATATGTTCTAAATGGGAACGATATTTGGATAGTCCCCCTGAAACTGTCAGAATGGAAAAGTATCACATTATGATATTTCGTTTTACTGTGGACGTTGGGTTGAGATATTTTCAGTGTAAAATAGTAAATAGGATTTTGCTTTTAAATAAGCAACTGTATAAAGAGAAGATAAGATTTTCAAGTTAACAGAAAAAGTAAGGTACCTTATTAGTTCTGTTATCAGCATATTAGCTGCTACAAAATTATGAGTAAATAAATTGAATAGAATCGAAGAATTATTGCACTGTAGCTTATTTGTCCTTGAACAAGCATTGCAAAAGATCTCAAATCCAGTAAGCCTCTGGCTTAAGTGTTTATCTCCTTAAACAGATTATTTATCGCACCCTCACTATTACACATATTCAACATATCTCTCAATTCAGGCCGCTGCCCAAACTCACTGTAAATCGCAAAAGTGATTCCCATCCATAAAAAAAGACGGTCAAACACAACTAAAAACTTACCGTCCAATATCCCTTCTTCCCAGCATATCAAAAATTTTGGAGAAAATCGTTTACAAAAGATGAGAATGAAATTCTTATTCTGAATCAATTCGGATTTCGAAAAAAAAAAATCTACAGATTACGCCATTATTCATCTTTGTGACAAATTAATAATCAAAGCTTTTATTAATAAGGAACATATCAGAATTTTTATGGACCTGAGTAAGGCATTTGATACTATTGATCACAAAATTCGTATTCGAAAATTAAAACATTATGGCGTTCGAGGAATACTTTGTTATAGTTCACCGACTGTTAGATTTTATCTACCCGTGAGCAATATGTTGATTTTCATTCATGTTATATATATATATATCAATGAAATTGTATTTCATAGCATTCACAGCACAGCACAGCACAGCACTCACCGCAGCACAGTATTATAGTAAAGAATGCCTGTTGAAAATAGATAAACGATAACTATTTTGAATTTTCCTTTTATTTTTGACCTCTCAAATTACTATACGATGTTTTGGATTTGATTATTGATTCTATTTTGTAGACACGTCCGGTATACAGTTATGTAAATCAAATTTATGTTTCGAATTTTACCTCGAGGCCTCGATACATGTCAAGCTGCTGTTTGTGATCGCGGTCTCCTGCTTTTCCATTATTATATTAGATAAAAATGCTTAATTTTAAAATCAATTCATTCAAATTTCCCTTTTTTATTCTTTTTCTGAAATTCGTTTATTGTAACAACATGACATATTCTGAATGAATAATCAATCATTATTTACATTTACAACTGTTAATTCCACGATTTTTTGTGAGTGATATTATGCTATACGTCTCTAACATTGAATACTGTCATGTTCACAGAATATATATATATATATATATATATATATATGTGTGTGTATATATATATATATATATGTATATATATATATATATATTATATACATACACTGTGAACGCTATGTATATATATATATATATATATAATTTGAATGAATTTGTAAGACAGTATGCTGACCTATACGTCGTGTAATGTTAATTTCTAAATATATGTATTCATACTTTGTTATGTGTGATTTGGAAAAAGGCAGAAATAAAACCAAACCAAACCAAACCAAGTTTTGCTACAGAAAATAATGCACGTTAAAAAGCCAAAATGGTACATGAATTCAGTAGGTACGGAGGATCGTGTTGTTACTATCATATTTATTTTTTGTGACTGTCTCTATGTTTTATGATATATGATATATATATATATATATATATATATATATATATATATATATTTGTTCATAACCTCATCTGTCAGACCAATGAAGATATCATAGTAAGACCTCACGAAATATCGAACCCCGTACCTTCACTTGCATACAATCCGGCATATGTTTTTGTTTTATTTTTGTCACCTCCTAATTCGTTGACTATATGCACCTGGTCTTCTTGGAACTGTGTATGAACACCCATTATCAACCTGTCCACAATAATTGTAGAAGTAATGACAACATAAATTGTATAGACAATATACTACTGTGCTACACGTATGGCAACTCGTAATTTTCATAATTATTTTGGAAGAGATTTGCTTTTTTTACTTCGAGATGTTAAATACTTACTTCATTTCTGCAGCTCCACCTTGACATTATGGGATAAGATCAGTGCTAATTTGCCATATCTGTCTTGACTTATCTAGAAGTAATGATGTATGAGAAGGAAAAAGTGGATTATGATTTTGACAACCATTTTGTTCATGAAATTATTACATGGTCTCATCCTATCAAAGCATTTTTCTTGATTAAAAAAAAAAGAATGTGTGTGTATGTGTGTTCTATCAACACAGTTTGACATAATGAACAGCCATCGTCTAACACGCTACCACACCATACATCCACCTGTGAAGGCCAGCGGTCTGAACTTGGGAGTGATGAGGTACAAATTGAAGCGAAACTTCTGGCTGTGTATGAAAATCGCAGTGCACGGTCATCCCATCGTCAAACACCTAGGTTTGTTATATAGTATTAATAGCAATAGTAGTAGTAGTAGCACTAATAATGATAATAATAGTAATGATGATGATGATAATAATAATAATGACAATGATAATAATAATAATAACAACAATAATAATGAAAATAATGAATGATAATAATAGTTAGAGTAATTATGATATTATTAATAAGGTCTAATTTACACAGGGTAGCCTTTTCAGTGTTGTCACTACTCCAACAGAGGGCCCTGCTATTATTATTACCCAAGCGCTGCCAGGTATAGGCAGCTACTCACCCGGGTCGAGCGGGGCACAGTGCGTAAAAACATCTTGAGCACGTTGCATAAAGGTTACCATTATGGTAACTGTGCCATCCAATGGTAACTTCCATGATATTCTTGATTTTGATTGGCTGTTGAGTATTGTTGCCATCAATGGTATCAATGGTACATCAATGGTACCAACCAAAATAATTGCGTATTCTTCTTAATCCAATATCATCGAATCTCGTTTGGTTGCACTTCAAACTGATATAAGATCTTAATTCCGCTTTCAAATGTTCTATTAAATGATGTACATTGAACAAACATTTGTTTCTTTCATTGCGTTCTCTGACATAATTCCTGTAGACAATGAATTGGGCATAATTAAAAAAAAAAAAAAAAGGTTTACTAATTTCATCTTTTTGTTACGTATATCATATCCGAGAATAATGACTTTTTCATTGATATCTATTACAAGATCGAAAATATTTCGAATTAAAACCGAAACCACTCTCCAATACATTTTGATTTTTTTTTTGCATTTCAGCAAAAAATGACAAGTGGTTTCTTTACAATTACATACACTACACAAATTATCGTTCAAAATTTCCCATTTAAACAAATTGTCTTTACTGGGCAGTATTCGATGAAAAAGCTTAAAATTAAATTGCTTTATTCTGTTATCATTAATCTGATGAAACTTATATTGCAATACCTTTTTCCAATCAAAATCACAGGGTAAATTCAAATAACCTGGCCAGAGGTATAAACATGAAGGTTCTTGTTTTTTCTTATGCAAAAATAATCTATAATAATGTTTAGCTGACGTTTTCTGTACACTGATTTTATCACCTGTTGACAACTCAATGGCATCAAATTCTTCTGTGTGCAGCAGTACAGGAGTCTGTATATTATTACGTAACTTGTCTAACCAAAACCTGGGGAATGCTTTTTTTAACTTAGACAATTCAAATGAGGCGAGCAGCTGCCTGTCTCGGAAGGTTTCATTTATGAATGTAACGTCTTTCCACTCCCCATCTTCTATAATCTGTTTCACTGTGATAACATTTTCCTTTATCCAGCTCTGAAAACATAACATTTCATTGTCATATCTAATATGACTGTTATTCCAAACAACTTCTTTCTTTATATCATTAACATTAAACATATCTATGTACTTTAACTCAGACCATGAACAGAAAAGGTCAATATAAAACTCAGGTATTTTTCTCCTTCTGCATATTCTTAATATATCATTTTTCTTGCAATTAAATTTCCAACACAAAGGCATTCCGCCAATTTTCTGGGTCCAATATTGAAATAAAATCTTCCATGACATTTGTTCTTCAGAAAAATACTTCTTAATCCATGATAAACTTCTTAATCCATGATGGGCTATCCAGCCATCTTCACAGATGGAAAATGAACAACAACAACAACAACAACTTCACATGGTCGAACACACTCCTGTAAGACGGAGAGCCCAAGGTTCGAGGATGTGTGTTCACAGAGCTGCCTGTGTGGACACACAATGCGAACACATAACATGTACACTGTGTTCTTTCAATCAAAAATGATTCTCCAAAGATTCTTCTGCGCTCAGATAGTCTGGATACTGTAGGCTGAACCTTGTTTAACCGTCTATCCGATGTTTTTTTATGTCTTTACTCCATTTCGAGAGTGCTGAATCCGAATTTGGATGATCGAATTCATGCATTCTTGAGGGTTTCAAGATCTTCAAATTTGCAGCCAATTGGCTGCCATATTAAGATCTTAATGTCTGTGTTTCTTTATAAGTAATGAAAATGTAACAAAAAAAAAGATTTTTGTTTTGTTTTTCTTATCTTTTTTTTTCTTTTTTCTTTCTTTTTTTTTTTTTTTTTGAAGGATAGGGAATCCGAGTCTGGATGATTCAAATTTTGCATTCTTGATAATTTTGAGATATTCAAATGGCCGCAAAAAAAAGAGAGAAATTTCCGTATATTTCCTTTTGAAATGTGAATAACTTGACAATAAATCAAAGGTTTTCCCCTAATTCAAGTGTGCTGAATCCGAATCTGGTTGGTGAAAGTCTCGCATCAATGAGGTTTTTGAGATATTCAAGATTGCCGCCAAAATAGATATCCGCAATCTTGAACATCTCGAAAACCTCAAGGATTCAAGAGTTGCATCAACAAGATTCCAAATCAGCACCCTCGAAATAGGGTCATTGTCATGTTCGTATTACATTTTATTAATTCACCTTTTATAAGGAAATATTTCAATTTGAATTCCATTTTTTTTTCAGTCATCTTGGGTATGGAAAAAAAAAACCCTCATTGAAACAAAAGTTAAATCAACCAGATTTGTATTCAGCACCCTCAAAATATGTGTAATCAGTTCGATTTATTTCAAATGTGGGATTTATACGGAAAGACTTTATATAAAAATTTCAACTTTGGCCTGCATTTTGAATATAAGGAAACACTTCAATTTGAATTTCATTTTTTTTTTCAGTCATCTTGGGTATGGACACAAAAAAATCCTCATTTAAACAAAAGCTAAATCAACCAGATTTGTATTCAGCACCCTCAAAATATGGGTAATGAGTTCGATTTATTTCAAATGTGGGATTTATACGGAAAGACTTTATATGAAAATTTCAATTTTGGCCTGCATTTTAAATATAAGGAAACACTTCAATTTGAATTTCAATTTTTTTTTCATTCATCTTGGGTATGGAAAAAAAAATCCTCATTGAAACAAAAGCTAAATCAACCAGATTTGTATTCAGCATCCTGAAAATAGGGTAATCAGTTCAATTTATTTCAAATGTGGGATTTATACGGAAAGACTTAATATCAAAGTTTCAATTTTGGCCTGCATTTCAAATATCTCAGAGTCACAGGTATCTTCAATCGGATTCAGACTTTGTTTTTCACCATCGAAAAGAAAGTAGGTAGGAATTTGTTTTTTCCGACCATCTTGAATATCTTAGAATCCGCTAGAACAATAATTGTAGAATGCGAAAAGTTGCATCATGTATATTTGGATTTCGCACCCATAAAATGTGGTAAAACTTTATTTTCATGTCCAATATTTTTCGCCATTCACTAGGAAATATATTTGAATATCCGTTCTAGTAGCCAATTTGGTTACCAATTTGATAACATAAAACCCTCAACGACGCAAGAGTTCCATCATCCAGATTGCAATTCAGCACTCTCGAAATAAGGGGAAACCATTCAAAAAAAAAAAAAATAAGGCCGGGCAGAGGGTAAAACAAGGTTAGGCCCAAAATTTCACTTGGGCACCCAGACTACGATCTATCAGGAAACGAACAATAAATGTAAACTTTAAATGCACATGGTATGTTATATGGTATGTTATACGATAGAATTGAATAAACAGACTGAACGTTGGGGAAATGATCAATTCACGGTTTGCATTGTGAAGCAAAATATGAAAGTTTGATGGAACTAGTTTTCAGTGGCGTATCTATATAGGGAAAACGGCGCCCGGGGCAAGCACGAAAATTGCGACCCTAATTTCTGAAAAAGTGTTCAACCCCAACACCATCCCGGTAGAAACTTTAAACAAAGTCCACATGATGCTTTTTCAAGCACTTAAAAGGGATCTTTTTGAGGGTGATTTAAATGTAATGAATTTTGATAGATTTTGGCGAGCGAGCGCAGCGAGCGAGCCGAAAATTTTGTATTTCAGCTTACAAAACATGGAATTCTTGTCATTTTTTGCTTACCAAATCTTACCAATTCTAATTAAGATATAGTGACGGCCTTATAGATAACGATTTATACCAAAAAACTGAGGACTTTAAAAAATACTGTAAATTAGTACGAGCGAGTAAGCTGAAATTTGTATATGTCCTCGTCATCATCACGTATTGTTCTTATCTTTTTTATATGCATTTTGGCGAGCGAGCGCAGCGAGCGAGCCGAAAATGTTTGTATTTCAGCTAACAAAGCATGGAATTCTTGTCATTTTTTGCTTATTAAATCTCACAATTATAGTGACGACCCCATACATGCCATAGATGACGATTTATACCAACAAACTGAGGACTTGAAAAAATACTCTAAATTAGTACGAGCGAGTGAGCCGAAATTTGTTTATTTCTGCGTCATCATTACGTTTTTTTTCTGATCTAATTTGATTTTTTTG
This sequence comes from Diadema setosum, assembly GCF_964275005.1. NCBI lineage: Eukaryota > Metazoa > Echinodermata > Echinoidea > Diadematoida > Diadematidae > Diadema > Diadema setosum. The sequence goes on from NC_092690.1 coordinate 27,243,982, forward strand.
CGCCCCCCCCCCCCCTCCCCCGTATGTTCGAAACCGTTGGCGTCCTCTTTTGATCCAATCGGCGATCGCTTTAGAACGAATGAAATTGCAGTCGCTGCTCCGTGAAACATTTTGCTGCTAAATATGAAATGACATGAGTGAACACAATAAACATTATCATTTTGTCCGCGTAATCGTCACGTTTTGTTCTTATCTTCTTCTCTTTTTTTTATACAAATTTTGGCGAACGAGCGCAGCGAGCGAGCCGAAAATTTTTGTATTTCAGCTTACAAATCATGAAACTCTTGTCATTTTTTGCTTATTAAATCTTACAATTCTAATCAAGATATAGTGACGGGCTTATAGATTTATACCAACAAACTGAGGACTTGAAAAAATACTCTGAATTAGTACGAGCGAGTGAGCTGAAATTTGTATATTTCCGCGTCATCATTACGTTTTGTTGTTATCGTGTTTGATTCGGGGTTTTTTTGCGCCCCCCCCCCCCCGCATGTTCGAAACCGTTGGCGCCTTCTTTGATCCAATTGGCGATCGCTTCAAAACGAAAGAAATTGCAGCCGCTGCTCCGTGAAACATTTTGCCTGCTAAATATAGAATGACATGTGTGAACACAATAGACACTGTCATTTTGTCATCATCACGTTTTGTTCTTACCTTCTTTTCTATATAAATTTTGGCGAGAGAGCGCAGCGAGCGAGCCGAAAATTTTGTATTTCAGCTCACAGAACATTCTCCCTCCCCCCCCCCCTTCCGAGCGATTTTTTCCCTTCTTCTTTTCTTTTTTTTTTCTTCTTCTTCTTCGTTTTTTTTTTTTTTTCTTTGCTCCCCAAGGAGTGGCGCCCGGGGCACGTGCCCCCCTTGCCCCCCCCCCCCCCCCCCCCGCCAGATACGCCACTGCTAGTCTTTACATTCCCTGGTTTGTCGTGATCTTGTAAGAATATGGAGAACATATCGTTTGCAACCAATCTTACAACAAGAGAAGTTAGCAGACAAATCAGACGATTATCAATATACTGTGAATATACTGTACGATAACCCTTATGTTCCGTGAATGCCTTGTAATAATCAAAATATCCATTATGCAGTGTGCACGCAGAATATTCACGTGAGGTGGTTTATTGTATCCTCCAGCATGTATGCCGGAGGATACTTTGGATTCAGCAGCGTATCCATACGTCGTCTCCGCCGCCGCCTCCGCCGCCGCCGCTGTTGTTTGCACTCTAGCGGCCACGATAACGCCTTGACTGATTTCCTTGAAATTTTTGTGTGGAGGTTCATATTGGTAATATCTCCACACCTATAACTTTGGGTGATGCTGCCCCAGTATTTGTTACGGCATATTTTGGTAACTGCACATTTTGGGACGAGATCAACTGAAGAGTTTGTTTGCAAAAACCGATAAGTCCATATTTAAAAACCGATAAGTCCATATTTTTCTTATTATAATAAGAAAATGGAGATATTTGCTATTAAAGGTCAAGAAAAATAAAGAGAATAATAAGAAATCTTTGCTTCTTTTGACCATAACATCAAAAATATACCTTTATATGTAGTGACCAATATATCATTTAAAAGGTATTATTTTGTACTTTATGACAGAGACCGTAATTCAAATCTTCAAAAATGGACTTATCGGTTTTTGCAAACAAACTCTTCAACTGTTACCAAAATGGGCAGTTAAAAGTGGATTTGCCTGCGCATATAGGACAATCTGCACATTTTGGTAACTGAACTAAAAACCCACAGAATGTCATTAATTTGGCCGCATACGGGACTACGAAGTACTGTACCTGCGTGGGAGTTGCCTGCGAGGTGCTGCCGCTAAGGGCCTCTTACTTGCGTTATGCGTGTACCTCTGCGGGCAAGCCCCGCGAATCACCCGGAAAAAAGTTTTGGTCACGCTCTAAACTTGGCTACGGGTAAATCGGACTTGCAAACAAGCGCGCCGGAACACTTCTGTTTTTTTTTTTTTTGTTTTTTTTTGTTTTTTTTTGGGGGGGGGGCAAAATCTCAACGGGGGCACATTTATGTGACGATGTGAGATCCTCGGCGCGGGGGCGAAGCGAGTGAGCGGGGGGGGGGGGGGGTGGAAAGGGGATTCCCCCCCCCCCCACTGTAGGGAGCTTTTGTAAAACAGGGTACAAAAGTCGCGTTTATAGACCATTAAAAGCAAATTTCTAAGGAATTAAACATAGTGAAAAATAATCAGTGCGAAGGACTATGATTATTACATACGGGAGTACATAATAATGTGATTGTGTGAGATCCTCGGCGCGGGAGCGAAGACACCGAGCGGAGTGAGGGTGTGGGAGGGATACCCCCTCCCACGGTAGGGACTTTTTGTAAAAACAGAGTATAAAAGTCACGTTTATAGAGAATTTAAAGCAAATTTCTAGGGAATTAACATATTGAAAAAATCAGTTGGAAGGACTATGATCATAACATAGGGAGCACATTAATAATGTGATGGTGCGAGATCCTCGGCGAGGGAGCGAAGCGACCGAGCGGGGGGAGGGTGTGGGGAGGGGGATACCCCTCCCACGGTAGGGACCTTTTTGTAAAAACAGAGTATAAAAGTCGCGTTTATAGAACATTTAAATTGAAATTTCTGAGGAATTAAACATAGAAAAATAAATCACTGCGAAGGACTATGATAATAACTTATGAAAACTTTTCATTTTACTATAAGTACGGGCAGAACGAGCGAGCCAATTTTACTTTGCAATTTATCTGAAATGTACTCATTAAAAGCTTAAACGTGATCGCATCGTTCGAACACTAAAAAAAATATTCTTATACTGCTAGAAAGCAAAGAAGAAAATGAAATGTGTAAGGTTTACTAAAGGTATGTTTCAGCGGGCACACTCGAGGACACGAGGCTACCATCTATACACTA